>NC_042633.1:45314016-45380739 GCF_901001135.1 Rhinatrema bivittatum
GTTTTAGGCCCCCCAGGATGCTTGCAAACGGGATTCATCAAACCGGGACCTTCTCACACTCTGCACTCTCTGCTTTTGTTCCCCACAGCTGTAATTTCGGCAGACGCAGGCACTAAAGCACCCTGTAAATCTTCTGACACCATGGCATCGGTGCTTGTGAAAACCGCTATTGATAACGGTGAAGGGGAGGTCAGACCTCCAGCGAGTGAAAGCAGTGGCCCAGAGCTGCTCATCCTGGCAGAGAGAGAGAGGGAGAGTCCGGGACAGAAGCACAAGACCCAGTCTGAAGGTCTGCAGTGGGCGGCAGCAGAGAGCGGCCCCATCTCCATCGTTATCCGTGAGCCGGACCCCAGTTCTCCCCGAGGGGAAGCGAGAGGAGCCTCCACGGATTCCAGAAACAAAGAGCCCCACTGGGAGCTCATGGGGATGAAGGAGAGTCTGAGCCAGGAGCCCACGCGGGCTGAGCAGGCTCTGAGCCTGGAAGCGGCAGCGTCCAAGAAGGGCTTGAACTGGGATGCCGTAGGGGTCACGGAGGGTCAGAGCCAGGAGAGTCCAGGAGCTGAGGAGGGCTCGAGCTGGGAGCGAGGGGAAGGCTGGAGGCAGGTGCCAGCTGGAGCCGAAGAGGACCTGAGCAGGCAGCCCCTGAAGGCCAGGGAAGGACCAAGCCAGAAGCCGGCAGGGGCCAGGGAGAGCGTGAGCTGGGAGCCCACAGAGGCTGGGGGCCGTCTGGGTCAGGAGCTCGTGGACACTGGGAAAGATCTCATTTGGGAGCCTGTGGGAACCATGGAGGATCCAAGCTGGGATTGTCTGATTCAAGAGGCTGTGGTTATTAGGGAGGATGTGCATCGGGCGTTGGATGAGGAGGATCTGCGAGACAGACAGACAGCAGCCACTGCTATCACCGGCAGGCAAGAGGTAGGGGTGGAAAACTCCCCGCCTGCAGCCCATGTGAATAGATCAGGGGCCAGGGGCACAGGTGGCTTAGGCAGGGATGAGATCCTGCAGGACATTACCCAGCCAGGCCAGCAGGTGGGAGAGGTCGTCCACCCAGAGCCGGCCAGGGCTCCCATAGCAACCCGCAACACCGAGGCTGCTGCTCCCGGGGACAGGGGGCAGTGGGAGGAGGAGGCAGGGGAGGGGCACGCCCAGCGCTCAGCAGGTGGAGGAAAGGAAACCCGGGAGGGCGAGGCGGCAGGGAGAGAGATCCTGCCGCAATCTGCCCAGCGGCTGAAGCGCAGCTGCCAGGGCTCAGCGACTCCCCCAGCCCCTGGGCAGCCCGAGTGCCGGGACGGCATGGCGCTGGAGAACGGGGAGCAGAGCGGGGCGGCGGTGCAGGGGGGCAGCGCCGTGTCCGCGCACCCGGAGCTGCCCCCCTGCTGCTCGGAGACCCCCATCGAGCGGGAGATCCGGCTGAGCCTGGAGCGCGAGGAGCTGCTGCGCAGGGAGCGGGGCATGGCCCCGTCGCCGGGCTCCCAGCAGTACGTGGAGGTGAGGACGAAGCCCATCCTGAGCCAGCCCCTGCCCAAGCAGAGGGACCGCCAGCTGGCTGGCGCCCAGATGCAGCGGGACATCCTGCAGGAGAGCCAGCGGGAGGAGGACCTGGTGCAGCTGGGCAAGGTGCGGGGCCTCTACGACCGGGGGATGCCGCAGGAGCTGCAGGAGAAGAGGCTGCTGTTCGAGCAGAAGCCAGAGGCCCTGGCCCCCGAGTCCCCGTTCCTGAAGAGAGCGGGCAGGGGCTTCCCCACCGAGACCCTGCCACCCAAAAGTCCAGAAACCAAGAGGGGGCCTCCCCCGGCGGAAGCGAACGGCGCCAGCCTGAACGTCCTGGAGCACAGCCTCTCCTCCTCTCCCCCCTCGGCCACCCTCCCCGGGACCGAGCCTTCCCCCTCTCCCCGCTGCGCAGCGGAGTCCATCCAGGCTAACCCCTTCTTCAAGCTGCGCTCCCACAGCCCTCAGTCCCTGCTGGAGCAGGAGATACGGGAGGTGAGAGAACGGGAGAATGAACTCCGCAGGCTGAGGCGCAGCCTGTACGGGTCGCAGCCCCAGGACAGCTCAGACCAGGACCGGCCTGACGCAGGGCACTCCACAGAGGGCAGCAGCAGCAGCAGCTTTCCAGGTAAGGGCTGCAGGCGGCAGTGTCATCGGGGCTGCGCAAGCCGTGCAGGTCTGACCAGTGCAAGAGTGCTGACCAGTACAGAACTGACCAGTGCAAGAGTGCTGACCAGAACAGAACTGACCAGTGCAGCAGCAGTGACCAGTACAGAACTGACCAGTGCAAGAGTGCCGACTAGTACAGAACTGACCAGTGCAGCAGCAGTGACCAGTACAGAACTGACCAGTGCAAGAGTGCCGACTAGTACAGAACTGACCAGTGCAGTAGCAGTGACCAGTAGAGAACTGACCAGTGCAAGAGTGCTGACCAGTACAGAACTGACCATGGCAAGAGTGCTGACCAGTATAGAACTGCCCAGTGCAGCAGTAGTGACCAGTACAGAACTGACCAGTGCAAGAGTGCTGACAGAACAGAACTGACGAGTGCAAGAGTGCTGACCAGTACAGAACTGACCAGTGCAGCAGCAGTGACCAGTAGAGAACTGACCAGTGCAAGAGTGCTGACCAGTACAGAACTGACCATGGCAAGAGTGCTGACCAGTACAGAACTGACTAGTTCAGCAGCAGTGACCAGTACAGAACTGACCAGTGCAGGAGTGCTGACCAGTACAGAACTGACCAGTGCAGAAGCAGTGACCAGTACAGAACTGACCAGTGCAAGACTGCTGACTAGTGCAAAGCTAGTGTTGTATTAAATATGGAAAATTATACCCTCATCTAACCAAAAAGGGAGAGGAGGAATGGAAACTGGAGCACTTGCTGTCATTTACTGTTACTGCATGACGGCTTTCAGTTTCCCGAGATGCGGAGGCTCTCTCAGGGCAGGGCTTCTCTGTCCTACACTGACTGCAGAGCTTCATCTGCCAGCAGTCTGGCCTAGCCCTCAGAATCCCTTCAGATGGGAGTCAGAAAAAGGAGAGAACAGGTACTGACCCACAAAACAGAAAAGGCGCAGGGACTGAAAATACCAGAGAGAGACTGCAGCAAAATGCAGAGAGTGCAGGGACTGAAAATCCAGCAAAATGCAGAGAGCGCAGGGTCTGAAAATACCAGAGAGAGACGGTAGCAAAATGCAGAGAGTGCAGGGTCTGAAAATACCAGAGAGAGACTGCAGCAAAATGCAGAGAATGCAGGGTCTGAAAATACCAGAAAGAGGCTCCAGCAAAATGCAGAGTGCAGGGACTGAAAATACCAGAGAGAGACTGCAGCAAAATGCAGAGAGCGCAGGGTCTGAAAATACCAGAGAGACTGCAGCAAAATACAGAGTGCAGGGTCTGAAAATATCAGAGAGAGGCTTCCAGCAAAATGCAGAGAGCGCAGGGTCTGAAAATACCAGAGAGAGGATCCAGCAAAATGCAGAGTGCAGGGACTGAAAATCCAGCAAAATACAGAGTGCAGGGACTGACAATACCAGAGAGAGGCTGCAGCAAAATGCAGAGAGTGCAGGGTCTGAAAATACCAGAGAGAGGCTCCAGCAAAATGCAGAGTGCAGGGTCTGAAAATATCAGAGAGAGACTGCAGCAAAATACAGAGAGCGCAGGGTCTGAAAATACCAGAAAGAGAATGCAGCAAAATGCAGAGAGCGCAGGGTCTGAAAATACCAGAGAGAGGCTCCAGCAAAATGCAGAGAGTGCAGGGACTGAAAATCCAGCAAAATACAGAGAGCGCAGGGTCTGAAAATACCAGAGAGAGATTGCAGCAAAATAAGAGAGCGCAGGGTCTGAAAATATCAGAGAGAAACTGCAGCAAAATAAGAGAGCACAGGATCTGAAAATACCGGAGAGAGATTGCCGTAAAATGCAGAGAGTGCAGGGTCTGAAAATATCAGAGGAGACTCTGGCAAAATTTATTTATTTATTTATTTGTTTAGATTTTTTTATATACCGGCATTCGAGACAGCAGTCACATCATGCTGGTTCACATAAAACAGGGGTGCAAAGTAAACATAACAATAACAATGGTGCTGAAAAGGCAGTTACATATAACAAGGTGATAAGAACTTGGCTTAGAGATGCAGAGAGCACAGGGGCTGGAAATACCAGGGTGTGTATAGGAGGGTCTGATGTGAGGGACGTGGGTCTATGTGAAGTTTTGTTGGGATATGAAAGTGTTGGGGATCTATAGGAAGATGTGAACGACACAGGGTGTGTATAGAAGGGTCTGATGTGAGGGACGTGGGTCTATGTGAAGATTTGTTGGGATATGAAAGTGTTGGGGATCTATAGGAAGATGTGAACGACACAGGGTGTGTATAGAAGGGTCTGATGTGAGGGACGTGGGTCTATGTGAAGATTTGTTGGGATATGAAAGTGTTGGGGATCTATAGGAAGATGTGAACGACACAGGGTATGTATAGGAGGATGTGATGTGAGGGACGTGGGTCTATGTGAAGTTTTGTTGGGATATGAAAGTGTTGGGGATCTATAGGAAGATGTGAATGACACAGGGTGTGTATAGAAGGGTCTGATGTGAGGGACGTGGGTCTATGTGAAGATTTGTTGGGATATGAAAGTGTTGGGGATCTATAGGAAGATGTGAACGACACAGGGTGTGTATAGAAGGGTCTGATGTGAGGGACGTGGGTCTATGTGAAGATTTGTTGGGATATGAAAGTGTTGGGGATCTATAGGAAGATGTGAACGACACAGGGTATGTATAGGAGGATGTGATGTGAGGGATGTGGGTCTATGTGAAGTTTTGTTGGGATATGAAAGTGTTGGGGATCTCTAGGAAGACGTGAACGACACAGGGTGTGTATAGAAGGGTCTGATGTGAGGGACGTGGGTCTATGTGAAGTTTTGTTGGGATGTGAAAGTGTTGGGGATCTATAGGAAGATGTGACTGACACAGGGTATGTATAGGAGGATCTGATGTGAGGGATGTGGGTCTATGTGAAGTTTTGTTGGGATGTGAAAGTATTGGGGAGCTATAGGAAGATGTGAACGACACAGGGTGTGTATAGGAGGGTCTGATGTGAGGGATGTGGGTCTATGTGAAGTTTTGTTGGGATATGAAAGTATTGGGGAGCTATAGGAAGATGTGAACGACACAGGGTGTGTATAGGAGGGTCTGATGTGAGGGACGTGGGTCTATGTGAAGTTTTGTTGGGATGTGAAAGTGTTGGGGATCTATAGTAAGAGGTGAACGACACAGGGTGTGTGTAGGAGGGTCTGATGTGAGGGATGTGGGGTCGATGTGAAGTTTTGTTGGGATGTGAAAGTGTTGGGGATCTATAGGAAGAGGTGAACGACACAGGGTGTGTATAGGAGGGTCTGATGTGAGGGATGTGGGGTCGATGTGAAGTTTTGTTGGGATATGAAAGTGTTGGGGATCTATAGGAAGATGTGAACGATACAGGGTGTGTATAGGAGGGTCTGATGTGAGGGACGTGGGTCTATGTGAAGTTTTGTTGGGATGTGAAAGGGTTGGGGATCTATAGGAAGATGTGAATGACACAGGGTGTGTATAGGAAGGTCTGATGTGAGGGATGTGGGTCTATGTGAGGTTTTGTTGGGATGTGAAAGTGTTGGGGATCTATAGGAAGATGTGAACGACACAGGGTGCGTATAGGAGGGTCTGATGTGAGGGATGTGGGTCTATGTGAAGTTTTGTTGGGATGTGAAAGTGTTGGGGATCTATAGGAAGATGTGAACGACACAGGGTGTGTATAGGAAGGTCTGATGTGAGGATGTGGGTCTATATGAAGTTTTGTTGGGATATGAAAGTGTTGGGGATCTATAGGAAGATGTGAACGACACAGGGTATGTATAGGAGGATCTGATGTGAGGGTTGTGGGTCTATGTGAAGTTTTGTTGGGATGTGAAAGTGTTGGGGATCTATAGGAAGTTCTTTTTTACTCAACGCACAATTAAACTCTGGAATTTGTTACCAGGGGATGTGGTCAGTGCAGTTAGTATAGCTGTGTTTAGAAAAGGATTGGATAAGTTCTTGAAGGAGAAGTCCACTACCTGCTATTAAGTTAACTTAGAGAATAGCCACTGCCATTAGCAATGGTTACATGGAATAGACTTAGTTTTTGGGTACTTGCCAGGTTCCTATGACCTGGATTGGCCACTGTTGGAAACAGGATGCTGGGCTTGATGGACCCTTGGTCTGACCCAGTATGGCATTTTCTTATGTTCTTATGTGAACGACACAGGGTGTGTATAGAAGGATCTGATGTGAGGGATGTGGGTCTATGTGAAGTTTTGTTGGGATGTGAAAGTGTAGGGGATCTATAGGAAGATGTGAACGACACAGGGTGTGTATAGGAAGGTCTGATGTGAGGGATGTGGGTCTATGTGAAGTTTTGTTGGGATGTGAAAGTGTTGGGGATCTATAGGAAGATGTGAACGACACAGGGTGTGTATAGGAGGATCTGATGTGAGGGATGTGGGTCTATGTGAAGTTTTGTTGGGATGTGAAAGTGTTGGAGATCTATAGAAAGATGTGAACGACACAGGGTGTGTATAGGAGGGTCTGATGTGAGGGATGTGTGTCTATGTGAAGTTTTGTTGGGATGTGAAAGTGTTGGGGATCTATAGGAAGATGTGAATGACACAGGGTGTGTATAGGAGGATCTGATGTGAGGGATGTGGGTCTATGTGAAGTTTGTTGGGATATGAAAGTATTGGGGAGCTATAGGAAAATGTGAACGACACAGGGTGTGTTTAGGAGGATCTGATGTGAGGGATGTGGGTCTATGTGAAGTTTTGTTGGGATATGAAAGTGTTGGGGATCTATAGGAAGATGTGAACGACACAGGGTGTGTATAGGAAGGTCTGACGTGAGGATGTGGGTCTATGTGAAGTTTTGTTGGGATATGAAAGTGTTGGGGATCTATAGGAAGATGTGAACGACACAGGGTGTGTATAGGAGGATCTGATGTGAGGGATGTGGGGTCTATGTGAAGTTTTGTTGGGACGTAAAAGTGTTGGGGAGGGAGGTGTTCTGGAAAGTATGGTTTGGAGTGCATGGGAGGAGCATGCAAGGGAGCGTATCTGAGACCAAGATTGGGAATCTCAGGCTTTTTCGTCCCTGGTACTGTTTCTCTCTCCTTCTGAGTCCTCCTGTGTTTTCTCTCCTCTTTCTCCAGAGAGACTCTCCTTCGGGAAGCTGGATGTCACCTGGCCGCCTCCCACACTCTCCGACAGCACGAATGGGAGGGTATCTGAGCAGGTACTGCTGGCAGGGCGGGCTGGTTGAGGTCCCTGAGGGCTGTGGGACGTCACGTGGAAGGTGGGGCTATTAATTTAGGATTGTAATTAAGAGATCATCTCCCCTGAGGAGTCTGTAACAGAATGAGCGCTTTCATGTCACTGGAAAGACCTGAATCTGCTCAATGATCTGCCGAGCAAGCGATGGACAGGCCCGATGACAGAGGGAAATGTAAAGTGACAGTCCCTGAGAGAGAGGGAGAGAGAGGATATCCTCTAAAGCGAGCACAAATAACCTGCCCCGGGTAGCAACTTCATCCTCCTTAACACATGGGTGCCCACGGATTCTGGTGCGTTACAGAGAGGAGTCGTTGCAGCTTGCAGTGCATTAAAACAAAGATTTTCCATTGGGAAGCAGTGTCTCAGGCTTCTTTGACCCCCTCTCCTTGTCATCCCCCATCTCTTGCAGGAGGAGAGAGGCGTTGGGTCCCTGCGCCAGAGGAGTGTCTTACTGCAGCGCTGGGAAGCTGGCATGGTCTCAAGTTACCCACCTCAGGACGAGCAGTGAGAAGACTGCACACAGGGCTCATGAATATCCCTCCCAGGAACTCCCAGATACCCGCTGTGACCTTCTAGCTTCTGCCCTCAACCCCCCAGGGCAGGGTCCTCAGGACACACAAATTCAGAGACTAAAGCTTTCATATCACTTCCGATTGCCCCTGATGCAGGACAGATCTGCATGAGGATCCCAGGGTGCCTCATCTCCTCCACTTCTTCCTTATCCAGGACAGATCTACATGAGGATCCCAGGGTGCCTCATCTCCTCCACTTCTTCCTTATCCAGGACAGATCTACATGAGGATCCCAGGGTGCCTCATCTCCTCCACGGCTCCCTGATCCAGAACAGATCTGCATGAGGATTCCAAGGTGCCTCTTCCCTTCCACTTCTTCCTGATCCAGGACAGATCTACATGAGGATCCCAGGGTGCCTCATCTCCTCCACGGCTCCCTGATCCAGGACAGATCTACATGAGGATCCCAGGGTGCCTCATCTCCTCCACTTCTTCCTTATCCAGGACAGATCTACATGAGGATCCCAGGGTGCCTCATCTCCTCCACGGCTCCCTGATCCAGGACAGATCTACATGAGGATCCCAGGGTGCCTCATCTCCTCCACGGCTCCCTGATCCAGAACAGATCTGCATGAGGATTCCAAGGTGCCTCTTCCCTTCCACTTCTTCCTGATCCAGGACAGATCTACATGAGGATCCCAGGGTGCCTCATCTCCTCCATGGCTCCCTGATCCAGGACAGATCTACATGAGGATCCCAGGGTGCCTCATCTCCTCCACTTCTTCCTTATCCAGGACAGATCTACATGAGGATTCCAAGGTGCCTCATCTCCTCCACTTCTCCCTGATCCAGGACAGATCTACATTAGGATCCCAGGGTGCCTCATCTCCTCCACTTCTTCCTGATCCAGGACAGATCTACATTAGGATCCCAGGGTGCCTCATCTCCTCCACTTCTTCCTGATCCAGGACAGATCTGCATGAGGATTCCAGGTGCCTCATCTCCTCCACAGCTCCCTGATCCAGGACAGATCTACATGAGGATTCCAAGGTGCCTCATCACCTTCACCTCTCCCTGATCCAGGACAGATCTACATGAGGATTCCAAGGTGCCTCATCTCCTCCACGTCTCCCTAATCCAGGACAGATCTACATGAGGATCCCAGGGTGCCTCATCTCCTCCACTTCTTCCTGATCCAGGACAGATCTACATGAGGATTCCAGGGTGCCTCATCTCCTCCACGTCTCCCTGATCCAGGACAGATCTACATGAGGATTCCAAAGTGCCTCATCTCCTCCACTTCTTCCTTATCCAGGACAGATCTACATGAGGATTCCAAGGTGCCTCATCTCCTCCACTTCTTCCTGATCCAGGACAGATCTACATTAGGATCCCAGGGTGCCTCATCTCCTCCACTTCTTCCTGATCCAGGACAGATCTACATTACGATCCCAGGGTGCCTCATCTCCTCCACTTTTTCCTGATCCAGGACAGATCTGCATGAGGATTCCAGGGTGCCTCATCTCCTCCACGGCTCCCTGATCCAGGACAGATCTACATGAGGATTCCAAGGTGCCTCATCACCTTCACCTCTCCCTGATCCAGGACAGATCTACATGAGGATTCCAAGGTGCCTCATCTCCTCCACTTCTCCCTGATCCCGGACAGATCTACATGAGGATTCCAAGGTGCCTCATCTCCTCCACGTCTCCCTGATCCAGGACAGATCTACATGAGGATCCCAGGGTGCCTCATCTCCTCCACTTCTTCCTGATCCAGGACAGATCTGCATGAGGATTCCAGGGTGCCTCATCTCCTCCACGTCTCCCTGATCCAGAACAGATCTACATGAGGATTCCAAAGTGCCTCATCTCCTCCACGGCTCCCTGATCCAGGACAGATCTACATGAGGATTCCAAGGTGCCTCATCACCTTCACCTCTCCCTGATCCAGGACAGATCTACATGAGGATTCCAAGGTGCCTCATCTCCTCCACTTCTCCCTGATCCAGGACAGATCTACATAAGGATTCCAAGGTGCCTCATCTCCTCCACG
This sequence comes from Rhinatrema bivittatum, assembly GCF_901001135.1. Taxonomy (NCBI): domain Eukaryota; kingdom Metazoa; phylum Chordata; class Amphibia; order Gymnophiona; family Rhinatrematidae; genus Rhinatrema; species Rhinatrema bivittatum. The sequence continues at coordinate 45,323,912 of NC_042633.1, forward strand.
TCTCCCTGATCCAGGACAGATCTACATGAGGATCCCAGGGTGCCTCATCTCCTCCACTTCTTCCTGATCCAGGACAGATCTGCATGAGGATTCCAGGGTGCCTCATCTCCTCCACGTCTCCCTGATCCAGAACAGATCTACATGAGGATTCCAAAGTGCCTCATCTCCTCCACTTCTTACTTATCCAGGCAGATCTACATGAGGATTCCAAGGTGCCTCATCTCCTCCACGTCTCCCTGATCCAGGACAGATCTGCATGAGGATTCCAGGGTGCCTCATCTCCTCCACTTCTTCCTGATCCAGGACAGATCTGCATGAGGATTCCAAAGTGCCTCATCTCCTCCACTTCTTACTTATCCAGGCAGATCTACATGAGGATTCCAAGGTGCCTCATCTCCTCCACGTCTCCCTGATCCAGGACAGATCTACATGAGGATTCCAGGGTGCCTCATCTCCTCCACTTCTTCCTGATCCAGGACAGATCTGCATGAGGATTCCAGGGTGCCTCATCTCCTCCACGTCTCCCTGATCCAGGACAGATCTGCATGAGGATTCCAAGGTGCCTCATCTCCTCCACGTCTCCCTGATCCAGGACAGATCTGCATGAGGATTCCAAGGTGCCTCATCTCCTCCACGTCTCCCTGATCCAGGACAGATCTGCATGAGGATTCCAAGGTGCCTCATCTCCTCCACGTCTCCCTGATCCAGGACAGATCTGCATGAGGATTCCAGGGTGCCTCATCTCCTCCACGTCTCCCTGATCCAGGACAGATCTGCATGAGGATTCCAAGGTGCCTCATCTCCTCCACGTCTCCCTGATCCAGGACAGATCTGCATGAGGATTCCAGGGTGCCTCATCTCCTCCACGTCTCCCTGATCCAGGACAGATCTACATGAGGATTCCAGGGTGCCTCATCTCCTCCGCTTCTTCCTTATCCAGGACAGATCTACATGAGGATTCCAGGGTGCCTCATCTCCTCCACTTCTCCCTGATCCAGGACAGATCTGCAGGAGGATTCCAGAGTGCCTCTTCACCTCCCTTTGTTCCTGAATCAGGACAGACCTTCATTTATACAGTGACTGGCTCCTAAATACCCCACCCCCGCAAGCCTTGAATTATGAACTAATCTATTTTATTAAAAGCCAGTTCAGCCTCTGTTTGGCTTTCTTCTCTAAACTTGATATTTGCCAAAGAAAAGCTTTTCTGACTGCCAAATCACCGTGGCCCTGATGTAATAAGATGCGAGTAGAAAAAAATAAAAATGCACTGAACTTCATGGGTTAAAATACGAGTTAATGCCTGATGCAGTCGGCATGCCAACCCAAAAACGAATGCAGAACACGCGCTTAGTGCGCATAGAAATTATTTGCCCCACAGCCTGCAGGTTCATCCCTGCAGATGAAGCTTGGTCAGAGGAGCTTTACGCAACCTCTGACCAGGAGTTAAGCTGGAGCCGCCCTCTGCACCGGGGGTGGAAATAGCTAATGCCGTCATTAGCATGGAGCATATTTCTGGTGCACTAAACTCCTTGTTTCCTGGGCACACTGAACACCTGATTACATGTATTCTATGCTGGAACTGCCGGGGTTGAGGGGAGGGCACAGAGGGGCTGGGACTGAAGGGGAGGAGGCTGGGCGCTATTCTATATCCTAGGAGAGGATGTCCAGGCAGTTGCCTCCTGCTGAAGACAGGAAGAAAGTGAAACATAAGTCAGCATCCCGCTGCCTGGAGGCTGCACATTTCACCCTGCCCGCCTCTCTCTTCTCAAAAAGGGGTGAGGGGATGTAAGGTTGCCGCCACGGTCTCCTCCCCCCAGCCTGGCACCCTGCTCCCACCTGCCTCCTATTCCTCACCCCGTCAGGCTGCATCAGGACATCCTCCCACCAATCAAGCGATTTCTAATAATTCTACAATGCAAAAAGCAAAGCAGGTTATGATTTCTAAATAAAGAGTGGATAACAGAGGAGGTCGTGTACTGGTGCTCTTTGCTTATAGCCCTCATCTGGTGAAGGTGTGTGCGTGTGCATGCGTGCGTGCGAGCGTGCGTGCGAGCGTGTATGTGAGTACGTGTCTCTCTCTCTCGCTCTCTGCATCCAGGAGCAGTCGTGTGAGTCCGTACCATCAAAATCATCACAGAGGCTGCTGGCACCTTAGAGGCCAACAGGTTGACTGAGGCAGGAGCCACCAGAACAAATGCAAGTTTCTTTATAAGGAGCCAGAAACCCAAATGAGCTTTCATCTCTGGATAATTGTATCTGCTTCCTGTCACCGGTATCATCACTCACCAGGATGGATCCAGCTGCAGAGGTTTTAGGAGAGCACTGGGGAAAGGAGAGGAGAGACGTGATCACGTCCCACTGCCTCTCCGCTCTGAGAAAGTTCCTGGAGATATCTGGAGATATCATTTACAGAGCTTGCAAACTTTCAGTTCTCTTTAAACATGATTAAACGTGCACACGGGTTCTATAGCAATCAAACTTTCAGTTCTCTTTAAACATGATTAAACGTGCACACAGGTTCTATAGCAATCAAACTTTCAGTTCTCTTTAAACATGATTAAACGTGCACACAGGTTCTATAGCAATCAAACTTTCAGTTCTCTTTAAACATGATTAAACGTGCACACAGGTTCTATGGCACGCAAACTTTCAGTTCTCTTTAAACATGATTAAACGTGCACACAGGTTTTATAGCAATCAAACTCTCAGTTCTCTTTAAACATGATTAAACTTGCACACGGGTTCTATGACACGCAAACTTTCAGTTCTCTTTAAACATGATTAAACGTGCACACAGGTTCTATGGCACGCAAACTTTCAGTTCTCTTTAAACATGATTAAACGTGCACACAGGTTCCATGGCACGCAAACTTTCAGTTCCCTTTAAACACGATTAAACGTGCACACAGGTTCCATGGCACGCAAACTTTCAGTTCTCTTTAAACATGATTAAACGTGCACACAGGTTCTATAGCAATCAAACTTTCAGTTCTCTTTAAACATGATTAAACGTGCACACAGGTTCTATAGCAATCAAACTTTCAGTTCTCTTTAAACATGATTAAACGTGCACACGGGTTCTATAACTTGCAAACTTTCAGTTCTCTTTAAACATGATTAAACGTGCACATGGGTTCTATAACTTGCAAACTTTCAGTTCTCTTTAAACATGATTAAACGTGCACACGGGTTCTATAACTTGCAAACTTTCAGTTCTCTTTAAACATGATTAAACGTGCACACAGGTTCTATGGCACGCAAACTTTCAGTTCTCTTTAAACATGATTAAATGTGCACACAGGTTCTATAGCACGCAAACTTTCAGTTCTCTTTAAACATGATTAAACGTGCACACAGATTAAACGTGCACACAGGTTCTATAGCATGCAAACTTTCAGTTCTCTTTAAACATGATTAAACGTGCACACAGGTTCTATAGCACGCAAACTTTCAGTTCTCTTTAAACATGATTAAATGTGCACACAGGTTCTATAACTTGCAAACTTTCAGTTCTCTTTAAACATGATTAAACGTGCACACAGGTTCTATAGCACGCAAACTTTCAGTTCTCTATAAACATGATTAAACGTGCACACGGGTTCTATAGCAATCAAAGTTTCAGTTCTCTTTAAACATGATTAAATGTGCACACGGGTTCTATAACTTGCAAACTTTCAGTTCTCTTTAAACATGATTAAACGTGCACACGGGTTCTATAGCAATCAAACTTTCAGTTCTCTTTAAACATGATTAAACGTGCACACAGGTTCTATGGCACACAAACTTTCAGTTCTCTTTAAACATGATTAAACGTGCACACAGGTTCTATAGCAATCGAACTTTCAGTTCTCTTTAAACATGATTAAACGTGCACACAGGTTCTATAGCAATCAAACTTTCAGTTCTCTTTAAACATGATTAAACGTGCACACAGGTTCTATAGCACGCAAACTTTCAGTTCTCTTTAAACATGATTAAACGTGCACACAGGTTCTATAGCACGCAAACTTTCAGCTCTCTTTAAACATGATTAAACGTGCACACTGGTTCTATAGCACGCAAACTTTCAGCTCTCTTTAAACTTGATTAAACGTGCTCACGGGTTCTATAGCACGCAAACTTTCAGTTCTCTTTAAACAAGATTAAACGTGCACACAGGTTCTATAGCAATCAAACTTTCAGTTCTCTTTAAACATGATTAAACGTGCACACAGGTTCCATGGCACGCAAACTTTCAGTTCCCTTTAAACATGATTAAATGTGCACACAGGTTCTATAGCAATCAAAGTTTCAGTTCTCTTTAAACATGATTAAACGTGCACACAGGTTCTATAGCACGCAAACTTTCAGTTCTCTTTAAACATGATTAAATGTGCACACAGGTTCTATAGCACACAAACTTTCAGTTCCCTTTAAACATGATTAAACGTGCACAAGGTTCCATGGCACGCAAACTTTCAGTTCTCTTTAAACATGATTAAACGTGCACACAGGTTCTATAGCAATCAAAGTTTAAATTCTCTTTAAACATGATTAAACGTGCACACAGGTTCTATAGCAATCAAACTTTCAATTCTCTTTAAACATGATTAAACGTGCACACAGGTTCTATAGCAATCAAAGTTTCAATTCTCTTTAAACATGATTAAACGTGCACACAGGTTCTATAGCAATCAAAGTTTCAATTCTCTTTAAACATGATTAAACGTGCACACAGGTTCTATAGCAATCAAAGTTTCAATTCTCTTTAAACATGATTAAACGTGCACACAGGTTCTATAACTTGCAAACTTTCAGCTCTAGTTGAACATGATTAAACGTGCACACAGGTTCTATAACAATCAAAGTTTCAATTCTCTTTAAACATGATTAAACGTGCACACAGGTTCTATAACTTGCAAACTTTCAGCTCTAGTTGAACATGATTAAACGTGCACACAGGTTCTATAGCACGCAAACATTCAACTCTCGTTGAACATTTATTTATTTATTTATAGCTTTTATATACCGACATTAGTATGCAACATCATACCGGTTTACATTAGAACTGACAGATGGAAAGTACAAAAAACAGGACCGGGGAAGGGGGATAAAGAGGCAACAAGATCTAAAGCCAGGCGGAGTAGAAAATATAACACAACTAACAAGATAATAAGCTGGGGTATAGGGAGAAACTTTGTACCAAGTTATACACAATATAATAAACCAACTTATATACAATATAATACACAAATGTGAAAGCCGAGGCTCTTATCGGAATCGTAAGCAGGGGTAGATAAGGGGTTGCCTGGAAGAGAGGAGGGCGGGTTCTAATCCGGGTAAGCCTGTCTAAAAAGCCCTGTCTTTAGTTTCTTCTTGAATTTGGGTTCCAGTCGCAGTGATGTGGGGAGTGAGTCGCAGTGCTTGGGACCAGCAATGGAAATAGCACATGATTAAAGGTGCACAAGCTTTCAACTACAGGAAAGAGGTCTTCTCGAGGGGATGTCAGGAAGGGAAACAGCACGCGTACATTTGATTTTCAAACATACACAAAATATTTGGGCTCCCCCCACTACCTGCACACATAACACGTGCAAAGCACGCAGCCGACTTCAGCACTTTTACGATGAAGTTGCAAAAGTTTTAGAGAAAAACAATGTGATTGGTTTCTCTTTGGAGATGCACGTAAAGTACGTGTGTTAATACTGCAAACCACATGAGCTATGAATATGGCCCCCTTACTGGGGCTCGTTCCTGCACGGAGGGCTCAAGACATGCTGCAGCTTAGCTCTTACCATGTTCTAATGATCCCTAACAATCCTACCACCAGGAGCCCTGGAAGAAGTGACCTACTGAACCATGACAGCTGACAGAGATCACAAGGCCCAGACAGTCAGTGGTAAGGACATGATTAGAACAAAGGCACAGGCAGTAAGTATCCTACCGACGGGCAGTCAGGGAGGCGCGGAGGACACAGTGCTGACAGGCAGTCTGGACCAGTGAGGGCCCAGCGCTGACAGGCAGGAGCAGTGAGGGTATATACTGATAGGCAATCGGGGAGAACTGAAGGCACAGCGCTCACAAGCAGTTGGAAGGCAATGAGTATACTGATAGGCAGTAAGGAAGCACTGTTGGTACAGTGCTGACAAGCAGTCAGGAGGCAGTGAGGGTACAGTAATGACAGGCAGCCATGACCCCTGAGGACACAATGCTGACAGGCAGTCAGAAGCAGTGACGGCATGGTGCTGACAGGCAATCAGGAGGCAGGGAGGGTATATACTGATAGGCAATCAGGGAGAACTGAAGGCACAGCGCTCACAAGCAGTCAGAAGGCAATGAGTATACTGATAGGCAGTAAGGAAGCACTGTTGGTACAGTGCTGACAAGCAGTCAGGAGGCAGTGAGGGTACAGTAATGACAGGCAGCCATGACCCCTGAGGACACAATGCTGACAGGCAGTCAGAAGCAGTGATGGCATAGTGCTGACAGGCAATCAGGAGGCAGGGAGGGTATATACTGATAGGCAATCAGAGAGAACTGAAGGCACAGCGCTCACAAGCAGTTGGAAGGCAATGAGTATACTGATAGGCAGTAAGGAAGCACTGTTGGTACAGTGCTGACAAGCAGTCAGGAGGCAGTGAGGGTACAGTAATGACAGGCAGCCATGACCCCTGAGGACACAATGCTGACAGGCAGTCAGAAGCAGTGATGGCATGGTGCTGACAGGCAATCAGGAGGCAGTGAGGGTATATACTGATAGGTAATCAGGGAGAACTGAAGGCACAGCGCTCACAAGCAGTCAGAAGGCAATGAGTATACTGATAGGCAGTAAGGAAGCACTGTTGGTACAGTGCTGACAAGCAGTCAGGAGGCAGTGAGGGTACAGTAATGACAGGCAGCCATGACCCCTGAGGACACAATGCTGACAGGCAGTCAGAAGCAGTGATGGCATAGTGCTGACAGGCAATCAGGAGGCAGGGAGGGTATATACTGATAGGCAATCAGAGAGAACTGAAGGCACAGCGCTCACAAGCAGTTGGAAGGCAATGAGTATACTGATAGGCAGTAAGGAAGCACTGTTGGTACAGTGCTGACAAGCAGTCAGGAGGCAGTGAGGGTACAGTAATGATAGGCAGCCATGACCCCTGAGGACACAATGCTGACAGGCAGTCAGAAGCAGTGATGGCATAGTGCTGACAGGCAATCAGGAGGCAGGGAGGGTACAGTGCTGATAGGCAGTCAGGGAGCACTGAAGGCATAGTGCTGACAGGCAATCAGGAGGCAGGGAGGGTACAGTGCTGATATGCAGGTTAGAGGGGGGTACTGAAGATATAACATCAATGTGCCCCTGCACTCACCCCTCTCCTCCTCTTCTCCCCGGTGCTACTAACTGCCCTCTCTCCCTCCCCCATCAGCCTCCAGGAGCAGAGTACAGTATAGGCACATGATAAGGGTCAGCTCTTTCTTTACTCTCCCTGATAAGGACTTGGTGGAACTCAGCAGCTAACACACTGTAAACAAACTTAGGGGAGGAGGCTGCACTCACACCCCATCCACCCTGTCTGAAAAGCAGGAAGTACCCCTCTTATTAACACCTGAGCTCTCCTGACTGACAGGGGGAGGTGGGGCATGGAGAAGGAGCTCTCTGAGAGGAGCTGAGAACCAGAGGGCTCACGCCCTTTGGAAATAACTTTCAGGCACTTTTCCTGACAAGAGCTCCAGTGCCCAGGTCAGAAGGTGAAGAGCAGGCTACGCCCTCTCCTTCTGGGAGATCAGGGGCACACCTTTAGCCAGAGGAAGAAATTCAACCACAAACAAGGGAGAACAAAAGGGAGAGTTGCAGCGAGAGCCCTGCGAAGGCTATCAGGTGACGTGACTCAGCCGGAGGTGGTAAAGCGCTGGCTGGCAAGGGGCAGCTCCACCCTCCTGGCCATCTGCACTGCCAGGAGATGATGCAGGCACCAGCCACAGCAGGGGGGGGGGGGACAAGCAGGGGGCACCTTGCCTCGCTGGCAGCAAAAGACTTCTGCCAGAGCCCTGATTTTAAGAGAGGGTGCAAACACAGCGGCGGAGTAAAGCAGGGCACAGGGAGAGGAAAATGGGGCCCATCCAGCCTGCCCGGCGCACATTTCTCCACCCAGCACCTGACCGTGGTCAAAAGCAAATTCAGTGGCGAGGACGGCAGCCTCGGGAGATTAATGCTAAGCTCAGTAGCGGCAGATGGAAGGGGGGCCCGGGCTTTGACATGAATATTGGTTTTGTAAGGCCTGACAGGTGGAGGCCATGCCTGGGGCAGAGATGGGGAAAAGGGCTGAGGGGGGGGAGGTGAAAGAGACGGTGCTGCCTCGTCACACATGGGAATTTATACATTTCCGCCTCTCGCTCTCCCTTCTTGGGTTCTTCTCCTCCAGCGCTAGGTCTGGTTTTCTGGCTCTCACAGAGCTAATTATGGGTCAGAGGGGCTTCCTTCCCGCCTTCCCCCCCTGTGCATCCCGGTTCCCTGCCTTAGCTGAGGAAGGTCCTGGATTCACAGCTGCACACTGAGCTGGGTCTGGTGCACCCCCCTCGCCGGTACCGTCCCCGTCCCCCCCCCCCCCCCCCCCCACCACAGGCCGCCTGCAGTGTCAGCGCCAGGCTGACCCCTCTCAGCCAAGCCGCACATTTTACTTTCAGAAATTAGCGCCTACCCAAAGGCTGGCGTTAATTCCTCCGGGCACCGGGAAAGTGCACAGAAAAGCAGTAAAAACTGCTTTTCTGTGCTCCCTCCGACTTGATATCATGGCGATATTAAGTCGGAGGTCCCAAAAGTTACAAAAAAAGTTAAAAGTAATAATAAAAAAAAAAAAAATTTTAAATCAGCCCGCGGGTTGAAAACCGGACGCTCAATTTTGCCGGCGTCCGGTTTCCGAACCAGTGGCTGTCAGCGGGGCTCGAGAACAGACTCCGGCAAAATTGAGCGTCGGCTGTCAAACCCACTGACAGCCGCCGCTCCTGTCCGAAAAGAGGCGCTAGGGACGCGCTAGTGCCACTAGCGCCTCTTTTTACCGCGGGCCCTCATTTAAATATTTTGTTGTACTGTATCGCTGCGCTCAGGACACTGGCCCGGGCGCTCGCCCGCGAACTTTACCGTATCGGCCTGTAAGTCAGCAATAGAGTGAGGCGGCAGAGCATTAACATCCCCTCATCCCCACCCCATGTTAGGCAGGTCCTCCTCAATCTCAGCCAAAAGCTGGGAGCTCGGATCAGCTGCTTGGACAGTAAAGTATTTTCTGAAACAACTCTCCTGCCTACACGCGAGACAACTCCCCCCCTCCTCCCCAGAGTGGCCCCCAGATGGCTCTCCCCGCGCCCCAGACTTCTCCTCCTGTTAGTGCCGTCAGCGAGGAGAAGATCACCGGCTCTTGCAGCAGGACACAGGGCTCCAGCAGGGCTGGCTCAGGCCCCACCGTCCAAGGCATCAGCAAGGGGATTGCTGTGTCTGAAGCCTGCTCCGGTTGTTTTACTGTCATTTACATTCACTGCATGCCTGATCGATATAAAACTCATCCAGCACGGTAGAGTGTAAGGAACAAAAATGCCATGCGCTATGGGCACTGCCCCGAGCACCGGTATCTAATCTCTGGGGTGCTCGCCCTTCCTATCAGAGCCTGTGTGTGTGTGTCACAGGGTGGGATTGCCTGACACCATATTAAACTCTCATTTCCCTGGCCTGGACAAGGGGGGTGCCACTCTGCAACACTGAGGCCTTCCACAAGCCGACACAAAGTGCATTTCTTTCCTAACCGCACAACAGGGATTGGTGCACAAACACACATCCACCCACAAGGTGCGAGTGAGAGAAAGAGCGACCTTTTACAGCTGACACCAGCAGGGGCAAGAGTCCCCCGCACCCCCCCCCCCCCCGCATCATGTCAGCTTTCCATTTCCTGCAGGCTCTCATAAGATTTACAAGCCAAACCTACAGAAGGAAAGGCTCACTAGAACGCTACATATATATATATATATCTAAATAGAAATATATACACGTTTCATACATAGACCCTGCCGCCTCTCAGGCCCCCTCCCCCATGATCACATCTTCCTCTGAAGAGACCCTGCTCCTCTCTCACACCCCACACCCCTGTTACCACATCTCCCCCTCCTCCTCCCCCTGCACAGATCCCATCTCCTCCTATACACCCCCACCCCAGTTATATCTCCCCCTGCACAGATCCTGTATCCTCCCACACACATCCCAGTCCACTCCAGTTGTCACATCTCCCCTTCTAGCCCCTACAAGTACTGCACAGTTCAGTCTGGGAAGGACTGTAAATGCCACTATACCTTTGGCTGTTTGATGCTGGCTCGCTCTGTCTGCCCCCATGTGTTCTCCTCTGGTATTACAGACTCTTCCTTATCCACCAGGGACAGCATCTCTGAGAAAGAGTCAGGGAGAGTCCTTGTCACTGACATGTGAAGGTCAACCGGGGCATTTTATACATTTAACCACCTCCGGGAGATTTACAGCCAGATTATACGGCTGTTCCCAAGGCAAGGAGGCAGGGAGGAGGGCAATTTAACATCTCAGAATTGGATCCTGTAATTCCTCCTCCTATCCGAGGGGGCCCAAGGGCTTGTGAAAGGGATGCAGATCTGGGCTGTGTTGTCAAGTACTCATGCAGGGCGACTTTCTCCAACTTCCCAGCCACTGCTCAATAGGGCCTTGACCTCTGGAAGTCTAAATCCGAAGAAACATGGAACGATGACAGAAAAAGATCATATGGCCTATCTCAGGGGTGGCCAACTCTGGTCCTCCAGAGCCACAAATGGGCCAGGTTTTCAGGATATCCACAATGAATATGTATGAGATAGATTTGCATGCACTGCCTCCATTGTATGCAAATATATCTCATGAACATTCAGTGTGGAAATCCTGGAAATCTGGCCCATTTGTGGCTCTTGAGGACCAGAGTTGGCCACCCTTTTGCTATCTAGTCTGCCCTTCCAGCCAACTAATTCACCTTTCCAATTCCCATCACCCCCTCAGAGATCCCCACTGTTAATCCCAGGTTTTGTTTTGGTTTTTTTTAAAATTCATATACTGTTTTGTCTCCATTACCTCCTCCCGCTGGACGACTCCATCCTGTTTATATCCTTTTGAAGGTGGGGTCTCCAGAATTGTACTCAGTATTCCCAGTGAGGTCTCGCCGGGGACCTATACAGGGGCAGCATCACCTCCCTTTTTCTGCTGACCCTTCCTCTCCCTATGCACCCAAGCAGCTTTCTGGCTTTTACCATCGCTTTATCCACCTGTTTGGCCACTTTAGGATTATCAAATACAATCACCCCAGATCCTGCTCTTCTAAGTGCTTAGAAGAATTTCACCTCCAATACTAAATGTCTCCCTTTGGCTTTTGCAGCCCAAATGCATTACTTTGCATATTTTAGCATTAAATCTTAGCTGCCAAGCCCTATACCAGTGATGGCGAGCTCTTTCAGGATATATATAATGAATATGCATGAGATAGATTTGCATACAACGGAGGCAGTGTATGCAAATCGTTTTCATGCATATTGATTGTGGGAAAAAGACAAAGCTTTCTAGACAGCTTTTCTGCTATGTCACCTATGAAAATGTTGAAAAGAAGCAGCCCAAGGCCAGATCACTGAGCTGCAAATAGCCTTTGCTTGCTGAAATCCCAGAATACTAGGCCTAGCATTCGCCCTTGATCCAACTCTCAAAGAAATCGATCAGATTCGCCTGACAAGATTTAACTCCGTAAACTATGGCGGGCAGCCAGGTAAACCGCCCGCACGCGGCCCAGAGAACCGCAGACCCCGACCCGGCTCCCCTCACAGGGCTCTTCCCGCGCCTACTGACAGTCACAACATGGCGGCGGTCCCCAGTCACGTGAGGCGCCTCACTTCCAGGCACGTACGGCGCGGGGGCGCGGCTACCTTCAGTCACGTGGGCAGGGCGCTCTGCTGGTTCTTCCGGGTCAGCTCTGGCAGGGATAGCGAGACTAGGATGTGGGGCTCGGTGGCGGTGAGTATGGGGGGGAAACTCGCGAGTCTTCACCCCTAGAGGAGAGGAGGGAGCGTAGAGAGACCTTACTTTTGAGGAGATGAGCACAGGGAGGTCTTCCCCTGGAGGAGGGCAGCACAGAGAACCCTTCTTAGTCCCTCTTCCCCTGAAGTGGGGGGCAAAGGAGTTCAGGAAACTCTTAGTCCCTCTTAACCTGGGGGTGAGGAGACAGAGATCCCTAATCTGTGTTCACCTGTGTTCTTTTCAGAGGGGTTTACTGCAGCGGAGTTACGCAGTGAAGGCTTGCAGAAGTCTCCACCGGACCTCGCTGTCTTACAGTCCACTTATCCCTATCGTGGTGGAGCAGACGGTAAGGGGGGGGGGTGGGGACAGTTAAAGCAATATCTTAATGACCCGTAGGCAGTGGCCTGCACTTTCAGTGCAGAGAGCATTCTCTGAGTGACAGCTGGTAACCTGCTACGCTGTATAGGAGGCAGGAGGATGCTGCGTCACTTGCACAATCCATGCCTCAATGTGGGGAAAATATGGGAAGTCAGTGAGTCTTCCCCTGTGGGATAAGTTCAATACAGAGCTGGTTCAGGGGCAGGGGTCTGATCCTTCCCCTGCAGTGTGAGAGTGATTCAGGGTCTGACTCTTCCCCTGCAGTGTGAGAGTGATTCAGGGTCTGACTCTTCCCCTGCAGTGTGACAGTTATTCGGGGGCTCTGGTCTGACCCTTCCCCTGCAGTGTGAGAGTGATTCGGGGGCTGGGCTCTGACCCTTCCTCTGCGGTGTGAGTCGGGGGCTGGGGTCTGATCCTTCCCCTGCGGTGTAGGCAATGCGCTCTGTATTCACATGCAGACATTTTCCTGTTCCAGGGTCGAGGAGAGAGAGCCTATGACATCTACTCTCGGTTGCTGAGGGAACGCATCGTGTGTGTCATGGGCCCGGTAAGTTCTGGCAGCTAATTGTGACAGGACACAATACTTTGACAGTAGTAGAGGAAGTAAGGGAGGTGATTAAGTGTGTGGGACCCCAGACCCTTTAAATCTGAAGAGGCCTGAGGCAGTGGGGTAACACCAGGCTCTCAGTTCAGGAAGCTTTGGCTGGGAACGTCCTCTTTTCTTTGTTAGCTCAGTTGACAATTTCTGTTTCTAGAGGCTGTGTCATGTAAACATTTTATGGTTTGCATTTATAGACTGTCTCTTGTGTAAATGCTCTAAGCTCACAGCTCAGTACTGTGCACATCTCCTCACACTGATAGGATTAGGCAGGCCGATGAAGGGAATGGGGTGAAGGAATTTGGATGCTGATAATCTCGTCCTCTCCCTCCCCGCTATCTGCAGATCGATGACACGCTAGCAAGTCTAGTCATTGCTCAGCTCCTGTTCCTTCAGTCTGAGAGCAACAAGAAGTCTATTCACATGTACATCAACAGCCCAGGTACGTGCCTGCAGCTTCGGGCCTGCTCTGCCCTGGGTGACCCAAGGGGTCAACGGGATGGGGAGCTACAGAACTGCTCATATCACTGCCTGCAAGGACCATCCCCACAGCCAAGGCTCCTCTACCCCCCTCCACACAGAAAGCCAGCATTCCTGGATCATTCCTCCCAGGCCCTTCCTGCTGGCACATCGCTCACGGTCTGCTGGAATTACTTCGATGTGATCTGCTGAGAGTGTAAAGCCTCTCTCTTCTCTTTCTCTTCTCTCTCCAGGTGGTTCAGTGACATCGGGGCTGGCGATTTACGACACGATGCAGTACATTCTGAACCCAATCTGCACATGGTGCGTGGGGCAGGCGGCTAGCATGGGCTCCCTGCTTCTGGCTGCGGGCTCTGCAGGCATGAGGCACTCTCTGCCCAACTCCCGCATCATGATCCACCAGCCGTCTGGCGGAGCGCGGGTGAGGGCTGAAAAGCCGCGGGCAGAGCAGGGCTGCTCAGAAGGCCCTTCCCTTTCTTCCTCACTTAGTGACTAGCTCCCTGCCCCCAGTGCCCGGAGGTGTCTGCTCCTCTTGCTGTGCACATGGTTGTCTGCTTCAAGACACGTTTTTTTTCTTTCTAACCTCTCTGCAGTATCACTCAGAGATAGGGGGCAGGACTGCCCATCACGCTATTTTGCCACTACCCTTTGTTGCCCTATCACGCCACCACTTCCTAGGCGACCGCTCTCCTTAGGGCCCACCCTGGAGTCAGAGAGGTGCAGTTGCATCCTGTGAGTTAAGCACAAGGCTACAAACCCTCTCTCTAACTCCATGCACGGTGCACGCTGGGAACGGAAGACCATAGGACTGGGTTTCCTGCTTTCTGTTCTCCTTGACCACCAGATGTGACCTCGGAAACCCCTAGCTGCTGTGTCCTTATGTCCCTCTGCAGGGTCAGGCCACGGACATTGCGATCCAGGCAGAGGAGATCCTGAAACTGAAGAAGCAGATTAACAGTATCTATGCCAAGCACACCAAGCAGCCGCTGTCTGTGATCGGTAAGTGCCAGGGAGGAGTTTCTCATTATGCAGCATGTGGGCTTAGCCCCCCTCGTAACTTGTGGCCCGTGCTATGAAACGCCATTCAAACATGAATACTGATTCTGGGGCATTGCCTGCTGCTGCTGCTGCTCTGATGCCCCGTGATGTGGAATCAGGCGCACGGGGTTCGGCTCTGATTCCCAGCTCTGGGGCTGCCTGCCTGCCTCTGATTACAGCCCCTCACACCTGCCCTGTAAACCCTGCCTCACGCTGCATGAGTAGATGGAGTGGGCTGGAGGTTGACTTTGTGTCCAGGTGCCTGACCCTTGTAACCTTGCTCTGCAGAGAGCGTCATGGAGAGAGATCGCTACATGAGCCCGGTGGAAGCCCAGGAGTTCGGACTCCTGGATAAAGTCTTAGTTCACCCTCCTCATGATGGCGAAGATGAGCCGGAGCTCGTCCAGAAGGAGTCCTCTTCCGCTGCCCCACCCACCCCATAACTCTTTGGGGAATGCTGGACTCTTGTGAAGGAACCGGGAGCGGTTGTGCCTGTGAATGTTCTCTTCCCCTCAGAAGCTCGGGGGGAGGGCATTTTGTACGCGGGAATGAAGGGAAGGGAAAACTGCATCTCTAGAGACAGTAAAGATGTAAACAAATTGTAGAGTTAATGTCCTGTTTCTTGCAAATTGTTGGATTTGAAGGGAAGACCTCAGTATTCACCAAAATGTAATAACTTTTTATGAAAAGATAAAGTAAAAAAATCTTTTTGATTGTCAATAAAGTGTATTATTTTAGTAACTATATTTCATCACATTATCTCTGACAAATTTTTGACCAATACATTTCATCAACTAGTCAATAATTTTGTAATCATTAGGAAACTAGTTGCTTCCCTGATTTATTGATTCTTGTAAATTGTTGTACTTCCTTAAAGCAGTGGCCAATCTTTGCGTACAAGTAATCCCCAGATCCATCCATACTCTACTCAACTTCCCACCAGTTGCAATAAGCCAGGCCATTTGATCTCATGCTATAACCCTCACTGCCCTGCCACCGGCGATGATCTGTGTGCTATCCCAGGCTTTACCCCTCACTCCCCCACAGCTAAGGATTCTCTGTGCTTATCCCAGGCTTTACCCGACTCCCCCCACACAGCTAAGGATCCTCCGTGCTTATCCTAGGCTTTACCCCTCATACCTAAGGATCCTATGGGCCTATCCCAGTTTATATTTTGCTGCAGTCTCTGCTATTTCATAGAAATAAAGGTTAACAAAACTAAAAAAATAAATAAGGTGAGACCTTTTTATTGGACTAACAATACATTTTTTGACTAACTTTTGAGAGTTAATATTTTCCTTAGGTCAGAATAGAAGAGGCAAAAGATGAAAATAGCTGGAAATATAAAAGACATTCCAATGATAGGAGGAAGGGTAATAGGGGGGAAGAGTGAGGGGGTTGATGGGTAATCAGATCATGACTGGCAGTATAATTTTATGGCTCATAGTGCAATAACTCAAGTTTTTTGAATTGTTTGTTGTCAGTTTCAAAGTATCTGATCATTTTAACTTCAAAAGTCTTGTGTTCTTGATTGTTTTACATCTTCCTTTGATTATCCTAATCATAAGGTCAGTGATGCAGTGGCTTGGTTCTAAAAGGTGTCTGTCTGGTCTTCCCTGTGCTGTGCTTCTATGGCCTGCCTTTAATGTCAGGCCTGTCCTACCAGTGTAGCATGCTTCTTCACCCTTCCTGCACCGGATGAGATACACTGCATCACAGGAGGAGCAGGATCCCCTTTTCCCTGTGCTGTGTGATCCTGTGTCTTGCCTTTAATGTCCTACTAGTTTAGCATGCTTCTTCACTCTTGCAGTTCTGCCATAAAAAGGTCGGGCATACTGCGGTGCTGCCCATGACCTGTGGACAGATGTGACTATTAAAGCTGAAGCAGTTGTGTAGCAGTAGGAATGTGATTCATTTTATAACGGTTCTTGGTGTATACCGGTAATCCAGCGTGGCTGTTGTACGGGGAATGCAGCTCTTGGCAGCAGGAGCGTGAGGTGGTAGTGTCTGAGATCCCTCCCCTCCCTCCTACTATTGGAATGCTTTTTATGATTCACTTCTATTTCCTGATGATTGCTCCCTTTTGCTTATTCCAGGGAGAACACGCAGGAAATGCATTGCTAGGGCAACGAAAGGCTCTCGCCTTAACACAAGCCGCTTTGTTTCCTGCGCATTCACGTGACCTGAGACGGCAGCCTCGCTCTCGGTCGCCGTACACTAGAGATCGTAAGCTCCGCCCCTCCCCGGGGGGGGGGGGCTCCTTCCACGCATGCGTGCGCAAGCAATGAGCTCTGCGCCTGCGCAGCGGCAGCGTTCTCCCTGTGCCGGAAGTCGCCGAGGAAGGGGGAGCGCTTCCGGTCGGAGGAACCCCCCGGCACCGACGGTCATGGCGTCTCTGGTAAGGGCCCGGGTGGCCGGGGCAGGGGGTGCGCTGCAAGGCGTCGCCGAGCGGGCACTAACCCTTCGCCGCTTGCCTTTCCCCCGCAGGGCGCCGGCAGCCAGTCCGTGACCGAGTACATGGTGCGAGTGCCCAGGTGAGTAGGCGGCCGCGCCGCGGAGCCGAGCCCAGCGCTGGCGGCCCCTTGCACTCACGCGCTTCTGCATCTCGCCCCTGCCAGGTGCACCAGCAAGAAGTACAACGTGATGGCCTTCAATGCTGCCGACAAAGTCAACTTCTCTACCTGGAGCCAGGTGAGACGCTCCCTGCCCTCGCCTCGTTCAGGCCCCTCCCCACACGGGACCGGTCACAGGTGGGAGGAGGACACCCCCCCCCCCCCCCCCGGGACTCGGTGGCAGAAGGCAATTGACGCCAAGGGGGATGCTGGCACCTGTGGGGCCCCCCCCCGTCGTCATGGTAACAGAATTGCTGAATCTGATGGTGCTGCCCTCTGCAGGCTAAAATGGAACGCGATGTCAGTAACAAGAAAATGTACCAGGAGGAGGAGATGCCAGACTCCGGGGCCGGCAGCGAGTTTAATCGCAAGCTGAGGGAGGAGGCACGGCGTAAGAAGTACGGCATCATCCTGAAGGAGTTTCGCTTGGAGGACCAGCCCTGGCTGCTGCAAGTCAACGGCAAGGCAGGCCGCAAGTTAGTGACCCCTGTGCGGAGCGGGGGGTGGGATGGGAGAGAGCATGGAGGATGCAGAGGCACTGCTGCATGGGGTGGACAGATGAAGTGCAAAGTTAGAGGAGATGTTGAATGGCAGGGTGAGTCACAGGTTTTGTTCGGCAGAGAATTCTCAAGTCTCTTTCATGGTCTGATATCTGACCTTTCTCGTACCTAAGTCCTGCATTATGTTTGAGATTTCTTCCCATTTTTTTTCCCTTGTTTTGGTCAGATTTAAAGGGGTGAAAAAAGGAGGCGTGACGGAAAATGCTTCCTACTACATTTTCACGCAGTGTCCTGATGGCGCGTTTGAAGCTTTCCCGGTGAACAACTGGTATAACTTTACTCCTGTGGCCAAGCACAGAACACTGACAGCGGAGGAGGCTGAGGAGGAGTGGGAGAGGTAAGAGGCATCCTTCAGTGCTCACTGGACAACTCTTCTGTGCTAGCCAGTGGCATTACAGTATGCAGAGCACCTTTTATACAGCGCAGCAATGACTCCAAGGGGCACAAACCTGACATGAGGCAGACTGCTTTCTGTATGCAGATGCAGTAATGTCCCCGGGGGCCAGTGCATGACACCAGTTAGACCACCTTTTATGTACACATTACTGTCCCTGATACTCAGCATACCATTCGCAGGCGCAACAAAGTGCTAAACCACTTCCTCATCATGCAGCAGAGGCGTCTGAAAGATGTGGACGAAGAGGAGGAGGAGGAGAAGGAGAAGAAAGGGAAGAAGAAGAAAAGCAGTGACTTAAAAATCCACGACCTAGAGGATGATCTGGAGATGAGCTCCACAGAGAGCGAGGGCAGCGGGGAGGAGAGTAAGAAGGGGATTAAAAAGGAAGTGTGTGTGGAGGGGGGGAGGAGAGAGGCCTGTGGTTGCTGTTGCTCAAGAGACATGCTACACCCCAGGTCTATGGTTCCCCAGGGCTCCCTTTTTCCCTTGTTGCTGAGTTTTTGTGTTTGTGCAGTGGAGAAGAAGCCGAAGCCCAAGCTGACCGCCGCTGGTGCAAAGAAGAAGAAGAAGAAGAAGGAGTCGGACGATGAGGCCCTGGAAGACAGTGATGACGGAGACTTTGAGGGACAGGAGGTTGATTATATGTCTGATCAGTCCAGGTCCGTGATCCCTGAGAATGTCCTGGGGAGTCAGAGAGGTGTGGGGACATGAGCGCGAGCTGGGCAGGGTGTTCTCTTCACAGGCTTCTTGTTTTTCCCTTTGCAGCAGTTCAGCAGATGAATTGCCAGGGAAACAGACGCAGACTAAGGAGGAAGACGTTCCAAAAGGTACAGACTGTGCACTCTGAAATAGTCATTCTTGCTGCCTGGGCACCTCGGCAGCTTTTATAGAAAATGGTACATGATTGGATAATTTGCAGCAGCGTTACATTTTATGGGGACATAAGTTTCATTAATCAACCACAGAAGCTCCCCAGCCACTATTGGGCCTTTCCTGGAAGCGCTCTCCTAGTCTTGTTTTTCCTTCTGATGTTCAGGCATTGACGAAGGCTCTGAAAGCAGTGAGGAGAGTGAGGAAGAAAAACCCCCTGAGGAAAAGGAGGACGAGGAAGAGGAGAAAAAAGTGCCCACACCACAGGAGAAAAAGAAAAAGAAAGATGGAGGAGGCAAGGATTTTCTGTCTGAGGAGGGAGACATGGATTGTGTGCACGATGTGGTGGTTGGGGGGTTAGCCTGGCTTGCCTGTAGCTGACGGATGGGGGATCAGGGGTGGCTTTATGAATTGCTTTTTTACAGGAAGGGAGGCGGGGAACCGAGGGGGGGCCTGGGATGTATCGTGCTTACTAGGCCTCCCACTTGCATTGCTTTGTAATTTTGCCGTCTCTCTCACCCTAATCAGAGAGCAGCGATGAATCGGACACATCTGAAGAGAGCGACATTGACAGCGAGGCTTCCTCCGCGCTCTTCATGACGGTAAAACTATTCTCTGCTGCTGGGTGTGAAGATGGCATGCAAAGGCTTCCTCTAGCATAGGAGTGTTACGGTCTCCTGCCACACACAATGCATCAGGCTACCCCCCATGGTACTCGGTGTGGTGAGGGCGCTGGTGCTGCACTCGCCGGATCCCATGGCATTAATGAGGCTGCCTGGACTTCTCTTTCTAGAAGAAGAAAACCCCACCCAAGAAGGAGAAGAAGGGGTCAGCGAGCAGCTCCCGGGCAAACAGCCGGCCTAGCACTCCGGTGGAGGTGGGAAGCACATCCTCAACCCTGCGTGCAGCAGCCAGCAAGCTGGAGCAAGGTAGAAGTGTGGGCAGTGCCCAAGCGTTTGCCCTGTAATAGGGAAACCATCGAGGAGCTTGGTCTGATCTTTCTGCTCTCTCTGTTCTGAACACAGGCAAACGGCAGGGAGTTTCTGCAGACGCCCCAGCGGCCAAGAGGCTCCGTCTGGATGCCGGGCCTCAGACCACATCGGGGAAGTCCACGCCGCAGCCGCAGTCTGGCAAATCCACCCCCAGCAGTGGGTAAGTGAGGACGAGGTGAACTAGCAGAGCAGATGCCCCCTGGCACTGAGCTGGCAGGGTTCTCTGAAGTACGGGGGAAGGGAGCGTTCCGGGAGGTGGGTAAAAGTCTCTGCATTTCATCCTAGCACTGCTCAAGGTTCTGGCCTTCAGATGTTAATACAGGGAGGCACTGCAGAAATGATAATTCTTGTAAGGGCACTAAATCCATACAGGTATTTCGAGGCCTCCCAGTACTGGAGCTGCTTCTCTGTGTTGTCTTAATCTGTTCTCACCCAGCTGTGCCCTCTCGCCTTCTTGCAGGGATGTGCAGTTGACGGAGGAGGCAGTCCGTCGATACTTAACCCGCAAACCAATGACCACCAAGGACCTGCTGAAAAAGTTCCAGACCAAGAAGACGGGCCTGAGCAGCGAGCAGACAGTGAACGTACTGGCGCAGATTCTGAAACGGCTCAACCCCGAGAGGAAGCTCATCAGTGAGAAAATGCACTTCTTCCTGAAGGAGTGAGCGAGGGCAGAAGGCTGCCGCTTGCCTAGCAAAGAGTTTTGTTAAGGGATGGCCACGATGCCTCCGAGGACTTTGCTATAGTCCGGCGGGGCACCTGTGTTTTGTGAGAGAGACTGAACCTTTCAGGACAGGGCTGAGAATAAAAGCTACTTTTAATACTGTATTGTGTGACTTGACAAATGCAGGCTGGGTTGTGTCTGCCATGCAAGAAGAAAGGTTAGGTTGCTTCCTGGGGCTGGGGTGCAACTAAAGCTTTGACTCTGCCTCCTGGTTGGGACAAGAAGGGCCCAGGTGGAGGGAGCTGACCTTGGGATGGGAGGGGGTGTAGCTGGAGGACATGATTGAATGGTGATGGAAGGACGGGTCTGGAATTGTACCATGGAGTCGTGCGGGGGTTGGGAGGGCAGGCTCTGTGTGGGATAAGAGGATAGGAAATGTCTGGAAGACGCGCGGTGGCTTTGGGATGGGGCGTGGCCACCACCATGGCTGTGGGTTTGGGACTGGAATTCAGGAGCGGTGCTCATGGACTCCGTTCTAGGCTAGGCCTGAGGAGTGCTGACCCTGCCCTGGGTCTGGAAGACGCTCATTGCTCGGTAGTTTTGGAATGGGGCGTGGCCACCACCACGGCTGTGGGTTTGGGACTGGAATGCAGGAGTGGTGCTCATGGACTCCGTTCTAGGCTAGGCCTGAGGAGTGCTGACCCTGCCCTGGGTCTGGAAGACGCTCATTGCTCGGTGGTTTTGGGATGGGGCGTGGCCACCACCATGGCTGTGGGTTTGGGACTGGAATGCAGGAGCGGTGCTCATGGACTCGGTTCTAGGCTAGGCCTGAGGAGTGCTGACCCTGCCCTGGGTCTGGAAGACGCGCGTTGCTCGGTGGGTTTGGGACTGGAATGCAGGAGCGGTGCTCACTGTTCTAGGCTAGGCCTGAGGAGTGCTGACCCTGCCCTGTGCTTTCGGCTGGGACGACGTGCCTGGAACGCAGCAGCAATGGTGCTCAGAGAAGAATGTACTTGGAGCACAGCGACATTGCTCTGTGTTTGGGTTGGGAGGATGTGTCTGGGTTGAGGATGGGTGGACGTGACTGAAGACTTTGGGATGATGAGGATTCAGAGGTAGAAGCTGGAAATGTCTTCTTTTTAGGGATGTTTTGCATGCCATGCTAATTCCTGAGAAATGCTTTGCATTATCTTCTGAGCTCCTCCAAACTATTCCTACAAATCACTGTCACCCCAGGAAGGGCTCATCACGGGGAGTGGAAGAGCTGCCCGCCCAGACAGGTCTCTCCTTTTATGGAGAAGAGAAGTGGTGGAATTTAATAATAATTTCATTAGGAAGACAGGAGGGAGGAGGCCCTGCTGGAGTGCGGCCACGGTGCTGGGCTGGGATTCACAGAGCCGATGACTGCGGGCAGCACCTCGGGTCTCGATGAAATGGGGAGAAGGATCTGGAATGAGGTGACTGGTTGAGCATCTCGTATTCTGGGGCTCCTGCTAAGTCCATAGTGAATCTGTTGAGCAAAGATTTCAGGGCTGCACGTAAACACTGCTAAAGGTGTGGCAACAGCTGTGCACAGAAAGGGAAGACTTAGAGGATAAACTTCAGTATTTTGAGGAGGCACTGCTGGTCTTTGGCTCATGAGCCAGGCCAGGGTGCATCACACGTCCCTCTCCTTGCTTCGAAGACTGCACAGAGGCAGGGGAGCTGTGGCTCGTTGCCCCTACACCCCTTTTGCTACATACTGTCTGACCTGGCTGTCAGTTCTTGTGCTAAGAAGGGCATTTTATCATTAACAGGTGCTGAAGCACAAAACACTTGCCAGAAACATCACTTCAAGAACTGCCATTTGCACCAAAACAACCTGTAGCGGCTTCTACCCTGCCTGGCTGCTTGTGCACACAAGCAGAAAGCAAAGCTTTTTCTACAGCAAAGGGTCCAAGCCTGAGCTGAGCACGCGGTGGAGGAAGCTCGCCCTGGCACCTGCCTGCCCTCCACCGTTGCTCTTCTTGTTTGAATCTTTTTACAGGTGGGTGTTGAGGGTGTGGGTTATAAGGATTTTAAGTAAAACAGGAAGAATTAAAGGCTGAAAAGAAAAGCCAGCAGGTACGTGTGCTGCTGAGCAGAGAGCTCGTCACGGGTTCACAGCCGGAGAGCGGCTGTCGCTGCGAGCAGGGGGAAGACCTGCCTTTCGTTTCCTCTCTCACTGAGGCCTGCCCAGAGCCACCCTCCAGGGCTGCAGGACAGGTTTGCAGGTGCAGCTACTAAAGGGACGGTCCCTGGTTCACATTGATCTCTCTTGCATTACTTGGGGAATGATAGGAAAGGCCTTCCCAGCTTCTGATGAAGACTTTTACTATGGTGCCGGCTCTCTCTTCCCCCTTGCCGAAGTTCCTCTCACTCGTCGTGGCCCCAGGGTTATGCGGCAGTGTCTTTTTTTTATTTAGCAGAATAAGACTTGCTAGGGCACCTGAACGAGCGACGGTCCCTTGCTATGGGCAGGGTTGGGCCTTTCCTTCACAGATGCAGCTCTAAGAGACCAGATTTCCCCCCCCCCCCCCGACAGCTGACATGGCAACCTCTCTTCTGAAGACAGGCCCCTTTGGTGCAAGACCTGGTAACAATGTACAGGCAAGGATGATGGGGGAAACAGAGCCAAGGTTTGCACAGGCATGGGGAGGGATGCTAGTAGTAAGGAACGGGGATGATGCAAGGCCTGGTACCTGGGCGTTGCTGCTGGACGTAACCTAACTCGCAGGTGCAGGAGGGGTGGGGGATTCAGCCCGTACGGAGGGAGGAGAGGGAAAGCTTGCAGCCGATAGCATTGTGTATAGAACTCATAAGAGTGGCAGCAGAGCCGCTCCGTGCCTCACCAGACTGATCACAACCCTCTCGGGACTCGGACTGGGCCAGCTCAGACCTGCTTTGAGTGCTCTTAGCCGAAGTCATCTCTGGTGACCTCAGCAGGGACGGTCAGTGCTGGGGAAAATGCTGAAATTGGCTTGGGTTACTTCTGAAACTGCTTGACAGCACCCCGCTCCAGTAAATCGCATTAAAGGAGCCAGCTCAGTATCCTGACATGCCTAGGGCCTGGTAAACAAGCAGCCATCAGTCAGAGGCTGTGACTAATCCTGTTCTTACGACAGACAGGAAAGCCCGTTGCTGATTGATGCGCAGTCTGCCCGTCTTCCTCTGGCATGGCTCTGAATTCCACACATTGCTCGCAGCTTTCCTGACATGCCTCTTGAGTTAGCCCTGGAATGCACGGCCCGTGCTGGACAGACGGAAGGGGAGAAGGCAGATCCTGCAGCTAAAAATAACAGCCCAGCCGGGAATAACACCTGATGGGAGGCGAAGCTGCCAGAGCCCTGGGTGGAGCAGGACGCGGAGGAAACTCCAGCCTGATGGAAAAGCTTCCTCTACATGGATCGGCTGCACAGCCAAGGGCTGGAGCCGTGCACAGCCAACCGAGCGCTTTGCAATCGCCAGCAGGTCTCCGACTCTCGGAGGCTTTAAGTGTCTCGACACACGCACCGAGCCAAAGCACACCTGCCTTCTCAGCCACCACTGACCCTATCCCTGGAAGTAAATAAGATTAAGTGTGCAGGAGGGATGGTACAGCGGGAATGGAAGATGTGACCGAGCTGCCTTCCCACGCACCCCTATAGTTTCCGCCTGCTAAGGAACAGGGGCCTGGCTATAATCATTTTACAATTACCGCAAGGTGCGTTACATATACTTCGCTACTTGAGAAGTCGGCAGACTCTTTCTAAGATCTAAGATTAGAAACTAGTCACCAAGAATTCAAAAAAAGACTTAAGACCTTTCTTTTCAAACAAGCCTTCCCAGACGCTTAATTCTACTCTGACGGACAGACATCCTATATATTAGGTATCTCCTAATCATGGACACCACACCAAGTCCTTTTTTTAAGACTCTGCAACGGAACAACTATCTTTGAGTTCAAAAAAATTCATTTCTATATATATATTTGGCACTGTTAATACGCCTTTATTCTACATTAAATAGTTATACTGCTTATATTAAATAATATAATTTTTATGTATTACCAGTTAAACTATAATATTTATTTATCACTATGTTAAATTGTCATCTAGTTAAATTGTCATCTAGTATTACCAGTTAAACTATAATATTTATTTATCACTATGTTAAATTGTCATCTAGTTATATTGTTCCATATGTTCTACTGTTCTATGTAAAGCTCCGCTCTCTGTTGGGCAGTTCATTGTTTTATGTAAACCGGAGTGATTTGTAGTCCCTACAAGAACTTCGGTATATAAAAATTAAAAATAAATAAATAAATAAATAAGACTTTCAGATTACTCAGCTATTTATGCTGCTATAGGAGAGCCAGCTCGTTACTCGAGGTGAGGTGGGTGTTACTGCATGACTAGGGGGTCGGGGCCAGTTTTACATGCAGAGTGAGAAGTACGGACAGCACAGTAGACCTGGGTGAAGATTTGACTATTTATTTATTTATTGGTGTGATTTTATATACCGAAGTTTGGAGCAAGCCTTCACTCTGTTTTACAGATAAAACAACTTATCTGTAACCAACTTTGGATTGAGGAAAGTCAGACGAAGATGAGATTTCTGCACTGTTCTCTCGCCCTAGCTTGATAGTACCCTGGTATAGAGTCCATAAGAAGTGCCGTGCTGGGTCACACCCAGGACCCATCGAGCCCCTCATCCCATACATAAGAACATAAGAAGAGCCGGGTCACACCCAGGACCCATCGAGCCCCTCATCCCGTACATAAGAACATAAGAAGTGCCGGGTCACACCCAGGACCCATCGAGCCCCTCATCCCGTACATAAGAACATAAGAAGTGCCGGGTCACACCCGAGCCCCTCATCCTGTACATAAGAACATAAGAAGTGCCGGGTCACACCCAGGACCCATCGAGCCCCTCATCCCGTACATAAGAACATAAGAAGTGCCGGGTCACACCCGAGCCCCTCATCCTGTCACTTAGAAGAACCCAAGAGCACCTGATAGGAAAATTAATTCCCTTTTGCTTGCTCCCAGAAGTGGGAGCGAAGAAATCCAAGTCTACTTGGCAATAATTGTGAAAGGGCCTGTTCACCTGTGCAAGGCATTTTAAACCCGGCTGTACTATTATCCAAGACCATATCTTCTGGCATGAAATTCCACAGTTGAATTGTGCATTTCTTAAATTTGTGTTAAACCTGCTGTTAGTTTCAGGGGGTCCTAGTATAATTTGAAAGGGTAAATAACCGTTCTCTGTTCCATCCCGTCCCCCTCTCCCAGCCTGAAGAGCCCTGGCCGGTGCAGCTCTCATCACGAGAGAGATGCTCCATGCCCTTCATCATTTTGGGTCACCCTCACCTGCCCCGTTCTAGTTCTGCTGCCTCGTTTCTGAGATGGGGCGACCAGAACTGGATGCAGAGCTCCACAGGGTGGTCCCACTGCGGAGCGAGAGAGAATGAGAGGTACAAAAGTCCCACTATAAGCTGGAGTTACAGACAAAAGGCCAGAAAAATTAGGATAAAGATTTTAGAGAGGGGTGGAGCTTCAGACAGCAAGGAATCAGCTGGAGAATTCGAGGAGACGGCTGAAAGACAACAGGTTTAACACTACGGTAGCGAATCCAACGTTTTGCAGGATATTTAAGGGAGAACCACAGAGGGGTCCGGGTAAATATTTATCTGACAAGCGGAGAACAAGCCCTCTCTCTGGCTGAAGAACAGTTTCATGTTAACACCTGAAGTTTCACCAGCCCATTCTATGAAATTACTCAAGTCCAAACTCCCAGGGGAAACGGGACCCCAATCTCCAGTCTGATTTTTAAACCCCCCCATGCTTTGCGGTGGAAACTCTTCCTCCTCCTATCTTTCGAATTTCCAACATTTCTTTGGGTGCCATCCGTTCAGTTTCGGGGCCACCGAACAGCCTTTGTCATCCGTACGCTGTAAAGCGGCTGGATCTTTAATCAATGTTGCAACCGAGTCCCTTGTTCTTCCAGCACTTCAGTCTCACCTGCCTCTCCCAGG
The DNA here is from genome assembly GCF_901001135.1 of Rhinatrema bivittatum. Lineage (NCBI taxonomy): Eukaryota > Metazoa > Chordata > Amphibia > Gymnophiona > Rhinatrematidae > Rhinatrema > Rhinatrema bivittatum. The sequence goes on from NC_042633.1 coordinate 45,350,545, forward strand.
CTCCTATTGAAGGCAGGTGTGAGGGTCCCTGGCCCTGTGAAGTAAATGCAGAAGCGCGAGAAGTAGAGCTGCCTCCACCGACGCACCCGCGAGGCCGGGTTTCTCGCTCCAGAGGTCTCCGAATGCTCAGCGGTAGAAACCGTCGCGCTGGACTGTGCACATTCAGGGTCATCCAGTCCTCCGGGCCGGCACCGCAGGGATCCTGTAGCACGACATGGTCTACGAGTCCTGAGGGGGAGTACTTACAGCAGGTGAAACATTTTGCAGTTACGCTTGCCCATGCTATAGAAAATTCAGAGGAAATAACCTGTAGCACAGAACCGAACTGCCAAGCGTTGTGGAGGCATCTGCCATCTTGCTCCACTCCCAGCCACTTCTTTTGATTTTTCTGAGCTGAGAATTTCCATTTACCGCCCCCCCCCCCCCCCCAAGAGCTGCAAGGGTCTCTCTTGCTCTGCCAGTCTGCCTGAAAATTGCCTGCAAAAGTAATGCAGGCATCCAAACTTTGGCCTGGATATCGGTGCTCGGCAGAGCAGCTCTGAACGATTACCAGCTTACAGTGAAAATAAGGGTAAATACTCCTACAAGACAGAGCAGAGGGTCCCTGCTTCCTTCAGAGTTTACAGGACCTGCAGTCAACCTGGCACTGCAATTCCCTGCAAGGAAAAATGAACAGGCCAGGCGGTTCTATGCCTTTTCTCTCACTCTAATAATAATAATAATAATAATAATCTTTGAAGGACCCTCCCATGGTGCTTAGGAATTGGCTCTTTCAGCTAGTCACTTCTAACCGGTGTGTATTCTGCAGGATTTGTGGAGCTGTCACCTGGATGGCGGCAGACAAGATGACGCCTAACAGACTGGGGCCAGCGTGCGCAATCCCTGGACAAAGGAAGTTCAAAACCCGCCCGTGTGCGAGTGGATGCGTGCCAGGATTAATTGTCTATGCAAGAGCACGCATAATAATTAAAATAAACCCAGGGTGTGTACGCGTGCTCCTAACTGTAAACGGGTGCTCAGGCAGACGGAGTTCTTGTATCTTCCTTAGGACTTTGTCGGCGCACGCGTGAAGGCCAACCCCGTTCGCCCCCTCTAGGTCATCCAGACCCCTCACGCTGTTGTTTTCTGCAGAGTTCATAAGTGCGGGTAACAGCCCAACTAGCACCGTGGTTACCGGAATTAAAACAGGATTTACGGGCACAAACGGTGGGCCTGCCCCACCGTACCCGAACGCCACATCTGCTTGCTCGCGCGTGCGCGCGTATATGCACGCAACTGGTCCGTTTTAAAATACAAGTTGCTCACGCCCGGCCCAGATAGAAACATAGAAACATAGAAATGACAGCAGAAGAAGACCAAATGGCCCATCTAGTCTGCTCAGCAAATTTTCTCTCTCATACTTATAGTATGAGAGAGAAAATATACTCATGCGTATGGACCTTTTAATGCGGGCACCTCTTAAAATTCACCCCACAGGCTGCACGGCTTCTGACAAGAAGTCTCTTTTTGTTACCGCGCAGATAAGTTTTTAATTGCCAAGTCAAAAATTGAAAAATATTTACACTGCGTGTTGGGAGTGGAAGGCCGGATTTATGGCTTCCGATGAGCGAGTAGTTCCCGGTATATAATATTTATTTTACAAGCTGCTTCTTGCTAATGGTGTCATGTGTTAAGCTGAGTGATCTTGCCTGTCTTCAGCATTCCCAAAGGAGGAGAAGCCATGCTCAGTACACATCCCTCTGCTTCCCAGAGGTTGGTCCTGTTCTTCTGAGATAATCCGGCTATTTGTGTTGTTCTGCAGCCCTTGGAAGGAAGAGGCAGCTTTAAAATCGTCATAGTCCAGGTGGATCAGAGAAAGTCTCTTCAGCATCTCTGTGGAAGGGCTGACAGGCCCTGGAGATGCATTGCACTACTTATTGTCGAGGGCTCAGGCTTCGTCCTGTGCAGAGCCTATAGCAGCTTCTCCAGATGACATTTGTAAGGCAGCCGCTCGGTCCTCCTTGTATGGAAATGTGACAGCAGATAAAACAGATACGCCCTATCTTATCTGCCCATCCACGACAACTTCCACGCCCTTCCACATCCCCTGTGCTTCTCCCATGCTTCCTGGAATTCAGATCCTGTCCTTATCTCCACCGGGAGGCCCTTCCATGCATCCACCACCCTCTTGGTAAAGAAATATTTCCTTAAGAGTCCTCCAGAGTCTACCTCCTTTCAACCTTATCCCACGACCTCTTGCTCCAGAGCCTCCTTTCCACTGGAATAGGTTCACGACCTGTGCACTAATACCTTGTAAATATTTAAACGTCATTTCCCTTTACCTTTCCTGTATTAGATCCTGGCTCACACAGTGTATTCCCAACTTGAATATCACTTGGAAGATCACATCATCAATCTGGATTCAGGAAGCATCACTCAGAGACATTAGTCCTCTCATTAATGGTTTTAGGAAGACTCGATGCAGATGACTCTTACTGTCGTGTGCTAAATGACTTAGCAGTCTGACGCTGCCGATCATGATCTATTATGCAATCAGCTGAGAGACATCGGGATCGACGTTACAGATAGCAAATGGGTTCTCATCATTTCTCTCTAACAAAACGTTTCTTGTACACAGGCAACCTACAGTTCTACATATACCACTCTCTAGCTCACACGAAAATATCTACATCCATGACATGAAAGCAATACATCAAGAACTCTCACAATGTAAGCAGACACTAAACCCTAAAAAGACTGAAACGATTTGGCTAAAATAGAAGGTCATCGATAGTTAAACCACCCGCCTTAGACATCGGCAACTTTCAAATTAATCCCTCAAACCAAGTATGGGATTTAGGTGTACAGCTCGATGAGAACTGAACAATGAAAATGCACATCAGGAAACTAAACTGCATATACTGCAAAGGTTGAAACCACTGTTAACTTTACAAACTCTAATATTCTCTAACCTTGACTTCTACGTCTTCTAGCAAGTCACTTAAAACCACTACAACTATTACAGAACGCCGCAGCAAGACTATTAAAGGAAAATTGGTTCTTACCTGCTAAGTTTTGTTCCTGTAGAAGCACAGATCAGTCAGACAAGTGGCTTTTGCCCTCCCTACCAGCAGGTGGAGACAGAGAAAGGTTTACAGACACAGTCACTTAACCTGAGGTGTCACCTGCAGTCCCTCAGTATTAAACTGTTACCAAGCTAAGACGGTAACATCACCAATACCAAACACGAATTAATATCCCCTGAACAAGAAGTGGGAAGAGGAAACCTACCACAGATAACCTTGTCCCCATTAAAAACCGTGAAAGACTAAACAAAACCTGTGCCATTCTTCAGATTAATTACAACAGATCGATCGGACTCTCCTCAACTCCCTACCTGAAGCAGGCGGGACTCTGGACCGATCCGTGGTACTACAGGAACAAAAACTAGCAGGTAAGAACCAATTTTCTTTGCCTCGCTGATGGCACTACATTGGTTGTCAATACAATCCAGAATCCAGTACAAAGTAATAAGGATGATATTCAGCACAGGACTATTAGGAGTGACACTGCAGCCATACGACCCTCAGCAAACACTAAGATCTCAAAATAAAGGACGACTGACTATTCCCCCATTACGGAGCACACGCCTGACACAAGTGAGAGATCGAGCATCCTCTGTAGCAGGTCCAAAGCTCTGAAATTCTCTACCAAAGAGAGAGAAATTTAAACATGGCTATTCATAAATGCATTTAATTTAACTCAAAAACTCAGAATATACGGAGCCTCGAAGACAAGAAGGACAAAAGATAATTGTATCACAAGAAATAAATCAACTGAGGGAATGCAGGATTCTCAGACTAAGCTGTGAAATAGTTTTATCTGAAATTAGCCTTACTCCTTGCCTTTTGTACCCGTCTGGTTCCGTGTCCCAAAAAACTGTTTCTGACTGCTGAATTTATTGCTATGAATGTTGCCCTGTAAGCCGCTGTGAAGGATGGTATGTAAAATGCCTACATACATAAATAAGGTGTGTGCTAAAAGGGGCAGACGCCGAGGCAACGTGCTCACGACGGAGACCAGGACTCCAGCGCGCCGTCTCTGGACAGAGCCTGTGCCCCGGCGCCCTACAGAGGGACACGTGGAGAGAAGGCACAGACCTCATGCCGCTAAGATTGACCTTATTACGGGGAAAAGCCCCTGGGCAGGAGACAGAAGGGGCGAGGCAAAGATTCTAGGGGTTCCTATAGCTGCTTCACATCTCTTGAAACAATACTGGAAGGGCTCCAGCCAACGAGCCTTGCAAAGGAGCCGACTGCAGGCCAGGTGAGCGCAGAGTCCACAGGCAGCTTCCAGCCGCTGGTTCGATGGTCCCTGATCTCCATCGCCCATAATTCATGTCCACGCCGTGCAACTCCTGTGTGTAATCAGAGGAGGAATTCCATCTAAGGATTCCTGGCTTCCAGAATCCGTAACCCTTTCTGCACCTCAAAACTGGCACCAGTGCAGTGTAAAGCTTTCTTTCCATGCAGGTCAGCCGCTTCTCCGCTTCCCACCTGCCCTCTGCTTAGGCAGAGGAAGTCACAGCTCCAGGCTTCCCTTCCGGCTCTCCTTACAGACTTTTCCAGGCACCTGCCCTGCTGCCCCAGGTCCGCTCCCAGTGCTGGCATGGAAAAGGTTAACACCCCCCCCCCCCCTCTCTATCCTTCTCATATGCAAGGGTATAAAACGGGGAAAGCCAGCTCCTTCCTCTCACTCCCTTCTGAAGATGGAGCCAGAGCGCCTCCTGCTAAGGATCCGGACTCTGAGTCTGATCCTCCTCCTCCTCCTGCTCAGACTGGTCGATTCCCATCCCAGGCTCGGAGACAGGCAGCCCACAAGCACCGGGGATCTGCTAGGTAGGAGACATTTCCACTTCTGCTGTCAGCGTGGGAGGAGATTAGGGTTTAGGTCCCCTGACTGGGTGCCACCTTGGTAGGGTTAGATCATCATCATAGGTGGGGTCTGGTCCCCTCAGCCCAGGAGAGGTCTATCGGACGTTTATACGCTGTACAGGGAGCCAAGCCCACCCGCTGCTCTCCTGAGATATGCCCTCATCTGCAGTATTGTGTTCAGGGCTGGAGGCCGTATCTCCGAAAGCGTCCTGATAATATGAGAGAAAGAGAGATAGAAATACTCCACAAGCAAGAAACCTTTGCGGAAAGTAGAGGGGCGTTACAGTCCTTTCCTGCGGGGATATCCCAAGTTTTTATGTCAGCAAAAAGGAAGCTCTAGAATGAGAGAAAGCAATAAACTCAGAAAAAAAAAGTAAGAAAGCATTTCTTCCAGGAAAGGATAGTAATCCTCTTTACGGAGCTGATAGAGGCAAAACCAGTAACAAGAAAGCCTGGGATAAGCACAGAGGATCCTTAGCTGTGAGGGAGTGAGGGGTAAAGCCTGGGATAAGCACAGAGGATCCTTAGCTGTGGGGAGTGAGGGGTAAAGCCTGGGATAAGCACAGAGGATCCTTAGCTGTGAGGGAGTGAGGGGTGAAGCCTGGGATAAGCACAGAGGATCCTTAGCTGTGGGGAGTGAGGGGTAAAGCCTGGGATAAGCACAGAGGATCCTTAGCTGTGGGGGAGTGAGGGGTAAAGCCTGGGATAAGCACAGAGGATCCTTAGCTGTGGGGGAGTGAGGGGTAAAGCCTGGGATAAGCACAGAGGATCCTTAGCTGTGAGGGAGTGAGGGGTGAAGCCTGGGATAAGCACAGAGAATCCTTAGCTGTGAGGGAGTGAGGGGTAAAGCCTGGGATAAGCACAGAGGATCCTTAGCTGTGGGGGAGTGAGAGGTAAAGCCTGGGATAAGCACAGAGGATCCTTAGCTGTGAGGGAGTGAGAGGTAAAGCCTGGGATAAGCACAGAGGATCCTTAGCTGTGAGGGAGTGAGGGGTAAAGCCTGGGATAAGCACAGAGGATCCTTAGCTGTGAGGGAGTGAGGGGTGAAGCCTGGGATAAGCACAGAGGATCCTTAGCTGTGAGGGAGTGAGAGGTAAAGCCTGGGATAAGCACAGAGGATCCTTAGCTGTGGGGGAGTGAGAGGTAAAGCCTGGGATAAGCACAGAGGATCCTTAGCTGTGAGGGAGTGAGAGGTAAAGCCTGGGATAAGCACAGAGGATCCTTAGCTGTGAGGGAGTGAGGGGTAAAGCCTGGGATAAGCACAGAGGATCCTTAGCTGTGAGGGAGTGAAGGGTAAAGCCTGGGATAAGCACAGAGGATCCTTAGCTGTGAGGGAGTGAGAGGTAAAGCCTGGGATAAGCACAGAGGATCCTTAGCTGTGAGGGAGTGAGGGGTAAAGCCTGGGATAAGCACAGAGGATCCTTAGCTGTGAGGGAGTGAGGGGTAAAGCCTGGGATAAGCACAGAGGATCCTTAGCTGTGGGGGAGTGAGGGGTAAAGCCTGGGATAAGCACAGAGGATCCTTAGCTGTGAGGGAGTGAGAGGTAAAGCCTGGGATAAGCACAGAGGATCCTTAGCTGTGAGGGAGTGAGGGGTAAAGCCTGGGATAAGCACAGAGGATCCTTAGCTGTGAGGGAGTGAGAGGTAAAGCCTGGGATAAGCACAGAGGATCCTTAGCTGTGAGGGAGTGAGGGGTAAAGCCTGGGATAAGCACAGAGGATCCTTAGCTGTGAGGGAGTGAGGGGTAAAGCCTGGGATAAGCACAGAGGATCCTTAGCTGTGAGGGAGTGAGAGGTAAAGCCTGGGATAAGCACAGAGGATCCTTAGCTGTGAGGGAGTGAGGGGTAAAGCCTGGGATAAGCACAGAGGATCCTTAGCTGTGAGGGAGTGAGGGGTAAAGCCTGGGATAAGCACAGAGGATCCTTAGCTGTGAGGGGTAAAGCCTGGGATAAGCACAGAGGATCCTTAGCTGTGGGGGAGTGAGGGGTAAAGCCTGAGATAAGCACAGAGGATCCTTAGCTGTGGGGGGAGTGAGAGGTAAAGCCTGGGATAAGCACAGAGGATCCTTAGCTGTGGGGGGAGTGAGAGGTAAAGCCTGGGATAAGCACAGAGGATCCTTAGCTGTGAGGGAGTGAGGGGTAAAGCCCGGGATAAGCACAGAGGATCCTTAGCTGTGAGGGAGTGAGGGTAAAGCCTGGGATAAGCACAGAGGATCCTTAGCTGTGAGGGAGTGAGGGTAAAGCCTGGGATAAGCACAGAGGATCCTTAGCTGTGGGGGAGTGAGAGGAAAAGCCTGGGATATGCACAGAGGATCCTTAGCTGTGAGGGAGTGAGAGGTAAAGCCTGGGATAAGCACAGAGGATCCTTAGCTGTGAGGGAGTGAGAGGTAAAGCCTGGGATAAGCACAGAGGATCCTTAGCTGTGAGGGAGTGAGGGGTAAAGCCTGGGATAAGCACAGAGGATCCTTAGCTGTGAGGGAGTGAGGGGTAAAGCCTGGGATAAGCACAGAGGATCCTTAGCTGTGGGGGAGTGAGAGGTAAAGCCTGGGATAAGCACAGAGGATCCTTAGCTGTGGGGGAGTGAGGGTTAAAGCCTGGGATAAGCACAGAGGATCCTTAGCTGTGAGGGAGTGAGGGGTAAAGCCTGGGATAAGCACAGAGGATACTTAGCTGTGGGGGAGTGAGGGGTAAAGCCTGGGATAAGCACAGAGGATCCTTAGCTGTGGGGGAGTGAGAGGTAAAGCCTGGGATAAGCAGAGAGGATCCTTAGCTGTGGGGGAGTGAGAGGTAAAGCCTGGGATAAGCACAGAGGATCCTTAGTGATGGGGGAGTGGGGGTAAAGCCTGGGATAAGCACAGAGGATCCTTAGCTGTGGGGGAGTGAGAGGTAAAGCCTGGGATAAGCACAGAGGATCCTTAGTGATGGGGGAGTGTGGGGTAAAGCCTGGGATAAGCACAGAGGATCCTTAGCTGTGAGGGAGTGAGGGGTAAAGCCTGGGATAAGCACAGAGGATCCTTAGCTGTGGGAGAGTGAGGGGTAAAGCCTGGGATAAGCACAGAGGATCCTTAGCTGTGGGGGAGTGAGGGGTAAAGCCTGGGATAAGCACAGAGGATCCTTAGCTGTGAGGGAGTCAGGGATAAAGCCTGGGATAAGCACAGAGGATCCTTAGCTGTGAGGGAGTGAAGGGTAAAGCCTGGGATAAGCACAGAGGATACTTGGCTGTGAGGGAGTGAGAGGTAAAGCCTGGGATAAGCACAGAGGATCCTTAGCTGTGAGGGACTGAGAGGTAAAGCCTGGGATAAGCACAGAGGATCCTTAGCTGTGAGGGAGTGAGGGGTAAAGCCTGGGATAAGCACAGAGGATCCTTAGCTGTGGGGGAGTAAGGGGTAAAGCCTGGGATAAGCACAGAGGATCCTTAGCTGTGAGGGAGTGAGAGGTAAAGCCTGGGATAAGCACAGAGGATCCTTAGCTGTGAGGGAGTGAGGGGTAAAGCCTGGGATAAGCACAGAGGATCCTTAGCTGTGAGGGAGTGAGGGGTAATGAGGGGTAAAGCCTGGGATAAGCACAGGGGATCCTTAGCTGTGAGGGAGTGAGAGGTAAAGCCTGGGATATGCACAGAGGATCCTTAACTGTGAGGGAGTGAGGATAAAGCCTGGGATAAGCACAGAGGATCCTTAGCTGTGGGGGGAGTGAGAGGTAAAGCCTGGGATAAGCACAGAGGATCCTTAGCTGTGAGGGAGTGAGGGGTAAAGCCTGGGATAAGCACAGAGGATCCTTAACTGTGAGGGAGTGAGGGGTAAAGCCTGGGATAAGCACAGAGGATCCTTAGCTGTGAGGGAGTGAGAGGTAAAGCCTGGGATAAGCACAGAGGATCCTTAGCTGTGAGGGAGTGAGGGGTAAAGCCTGGGATAAGCACAGAGGATCCTTAGCTGTGAGGGAGTGAGGGGTAAAGCCTGGGATATGCACAGAGAATCCTTAGCTGTGGGGGAGTGAGAGGTAAAGCCTGGGATAAGCACAGAGGATCCTTAGCTGTGGGGAAGTGAGGGGTAAAGCCTGGGATAAGCACAGAGGATCCCTAGCTGTGGGGAAGTGAGGGGTAAAGCCTGGGATAAGCACAGAGGATCCTTAGCTGTGGGGGAGTAAGGGGTAAAGCCTGGGATAAGCACAGAGGATCCTTAGCTGTGAGGGAGTGAGGGGTAAAGCCTGGGATAAGCACAGAGGATCCTTAGCTGTGAGGGAGTGAGGGGTAAAGCCTGGGATAAGCACAGAGGATCCTTAGCTGTGAGGGAGTGAGAGGTAAAGCCTGGGATAAGCACAGAGGATCCTTAGCTGTGAGGGAGTGAGAGGTAAAGCCTGGGATAAGCACAGAGGATCCTTAGCTGTGAGGGAGTGAGGGGTAAAGCCTGGGATAAGCACAGAGGATCCTTAGCTGTGAGGGAGTGAGAGGTAAAGCCTGGGATAAGCACAGAGGATCCTTAGCTGTGAGGGAGTGTGAGGGGTAAAGCCTGGGATAAGCACAGAGGATCCTTAGCTGTGAGGGAGTGAGAGCTAAAGCCTGGGATAAGCACAGAGGTTCCTTAGCTGTGAGGAAGTGAGGGGTAAAGCCCGGGATAAGCACAGAGGATCCTTAGCTGTGAGGGAGTGAGGGGTAAAGCCTGGGATAAGCACAGAGGATCCTTAGCTGTGAGGGAGTGAGAGGTAAAGCCTGGGATAAGCACAGAGGATCCTTAGCTGTGAGGGAGTGAGAGGTAAAGCCCGGGATAAGCACAGAGGATCCTTAGCTGTGAGGGAGTGAGAGGTAAAGCCCGGGATAAGCACAGAGGATCCTTAGCTGTGAGGGAGTGAGAGGTAAAGCCCGGGATAAGCACAGAGGATCCTTAGCTGTGAGGGAGTGAGAGGTAAAGCCTGGGATAAGCACAGAGGATACTTAGTGATGGGGGAGTGGGGGGTAAAGCCTGGGATGGGCTCAGAGAACCTCTAGTGCACTAGGAAGTAATTTAGAGAATATGAGAGTCTCGAGGTCCTTATCTGCCCCCTCCCCCCCTGTTTCTCTGATTATCATGTTTGAAGCTTTAAATATTAAACTAAAGAGTAAAGTCATGATAAGACAGGCTGCATTATAACCTTATGGAACTCTATGCCCACTGAACTACGACTTGAACAGTCCCCAAAGGTCTTCAAAAAAAATCTCAAGACATGGTTATTTACTCAAGCCTACACATGATCCCCCCCTGCTCCTTCCCTCTTCATTCTACCCATCTTGCAAGCACAATGGACATTACCCTTCACGTTCTCCTCCTCCATGATGCAACATCTCTAAATACCCCGGCACGTCCAATCCTCTCTTCCTCCCCCCCCCCCCCTTTCCCTCTACTTTAAGTTTTTGCCGTTTAAATTACTTAGCTATTCTCACTGTTAGTTATTTATGTATTAGCTCATAACTATTAACTTGTTCTATGTACAACGTTACTTCTTCCCTTAGTTATCTATATACTAGTTCATAATTATTACTACCTTGTTCTATGTACAACGTTACTTCTTCCCTTACTTATCTATATACTAGTTCATAATTATTACTACCTTGTTCTATGTACAACGTTACTTCTTCCCTTAGTTATCTATATACTAGTTCATAAATATTAACTTGTTCTATGTACAACGTTACTTCTTCCCTTAGTTATCTATATACTAGTTCATAATTATTACTACCTTGTTCTATGTATAACGTTACTTCTTCCCTTAGTTATCTATATACTAGTTCATAACTATTAACTTGTTCTATGTACAACGTTACTTCTTCCCTTAGTTATCTATATACTAGTTCATAACTATTAACTTGTTCTATGTACAACGTTACTTCTTCCCTTGGTTATCTATATACTAGTTCATAATTATTAACTTGTTATATGTACAACGTTACTTCTTCCCTTGGTTATCTATATACTAGTTCATAATTATTACTACCTTGTTCTATGTACAACGTTACTTCTTCCCTTAGTTATCTATATACTAGTTCATAACTATTAACTTGTTCTATGTACAACGTTACTTCTTCCCTTAGTTATCTATATACTAGTTCATAATTATTACTACCTTGTTCTATGTACAACGTTACTTCTTCCCTTAGTTATCTATATACTAGTTCATAATTATTAACTTGTTCTATGTACAACGTTACTTCTTCCCTTAGTTATCTATATACTAGTTCATAACTATTAACTTGTTCTATGTACAACGTTACTTCTTCCCTTAGTTATCTATATACTAGTTCATAATTATTACTACCTTGTTCTATGTATAACGTTACTTCTTCCCTTAGTTATCTATATACTAGTTCATAACTATTAACTTGTTCTATGTACAACGTTACTTCTTCCCTTGGTTATCTATATACTAGTTCATAATTATTACTACCTTGTTCTATGTACAACGTTACTTCTTCCCTTAGTTATCTATATACTAGTTCATAACTATTAACTTGTTCTATGTACAACGTTACTTCTTCCCTTAGTTATCTATATACTAGTTCATAATTATTACTACCTTGTTCTATGTACAACGTTACTTCTTCCCTTAGTTATCTATATACTAGTTCATAATTATTAACTTGTTCTATGTACAACGTTACTTCTTCCCTTAGTTATCTATATACTAGTTCATAACTATTAACTTGTTCTATGTACAACGTTACTTCTTCCCTTGGTTATCTATATACTAGTTCATAACTATTAACTTGTTCTATGTACAACGTTACTTCTTCCCTTAGTTATCTATATACTAGTTCATAATTATTACTACCTTGTTCTATGTACAACGTTACTTCTTCCCTTAGTTATCTATATACTAGTTCATAATTATTAACTTGTTCTATGTACAACGTTACTTCTTCCCTTAGTTATCTATATACTAGTTCATAACTATTAACTTGTTCTATGTACAACGTTACTTCTTCCCTTAGTTATCTATATACTAGTTCATAATTATTACTACCTTGTTCTATGTACAACGTTACTTCTTCCCTTACTTATCTATATACTAGTTCATAACTATTAACTTGTTCTATGTACAACGTTACTTCTTCCCTTACCTATCTATATACTAGTTCATAATTATTAACTTGTTCTATGTACAACGTTACTTCTTCCCTTACTTATCTATATACTAGTTCATAATTATTAACTTGTTCTATGTACAACGTTACTTCTTCCCTTACTTATCTATATACTAGTCCATAATTATTACCACCTTGTTCTATGTACAACGCTCTGACGTTTTGTTTTGTTTTCCTGTAAACCGACGCGATATCCTAGGATGAATGGCGGTATATAAAAACCAATAAATAAATAAATAAAATAAATAACCAATGGCCAGGTCTTGTCTACTGCACACTAACCCTTCAGCCTTACTGAAAAGGAAGAAAAATAAAACGAAACTCAGCCAGGCACAGGTTTTGAAGTCGCAAGAGAACTGTGCAGGAAAACGTGACCCCAGATATATTTGCGATGATCCGATAGTCCTGGGGACTCGTCACATGGGGTCTCTGCCTAGCAGTCACCCAGGAGCATGCATTCTCGCTCCCAAATCTGTCACACAAGACCCCCACAGTGGAGAGCTGGGGACGGAAGAGATTATCAGTGTGAAGAAAATCACTACAGTATCTTTCTTAACTACAAAACGTATTTATTGTTTTCCATCTCAGAGAGATCTGCGGGCTGAGGTAGCCTGGGCGTTTAAGATGCCTCTTCCCTTTCTTCTGACGTCTGTCCTGAGCCGGCGCTGCCTCCAGACTCTCAGCAGCATGCACAACATGCCTGACCCCTCACCTCCCCACAGTGCAGCGGCCTACAGAGTCCAGACCCCACCGGCACTGGGCTTCTAGAGACGCAAATGTTCTCCTCACACAGCGCGGTACAGGGCTAGGCCCTTCTGCTGTCCACACCCTGTGCACGGGCTGAGCACAGCAGGAACTCACAAATGGGGAACCTTGTGCAACCCTCGCTCACTAATAACGCTGCATTTATACCATGCATTCCCTGCCTATCACCTTACTGCCACCTACGCACCCTAAATCTTGCAATTCTGTAACAGCTATTCAGCATTTCCCAGTTATCTTGCCCATGTGATTCCAGTGCAAACCATTTGCTGGTACTAAAAGTAAACTTTCCTCCTTCATCCATTTCAGATCTGCACTTCCAGGAAGGACCCCCCGACTTGCTGGTGGGACCAGGGACCGAGCATGCAAAAGCCACGTCATCCTTGGTGTGGAGGAGCAGCAGCGGCACGGCCAGGAGCAGAAGGAGGAGGAGGCTGGCGCCCGGGACCCGGCCTCGGGAGAAGGCGGACGAGCGCGAGTGCCGGCTGAAGAGTCTGCAGCTGCGGGTCAAGGACCTGGGCCTGGGCTACGACTCCGAGGAGACCATCCTCTTTAAGTACTGCAGCGGCGGCTGCCCCAAGGCCCGCACCAACCACGACCTGACCCTCTCCCTGCTCCTGAAGAGCGACATCCCGGCTCTCATAGAGGAGAAGGTCTTCAGCGACCCCTGCTGCCGGCCTACGCATTACGAGGACGTGGCCTTCCTGGACGACAGCCACCAGTGGCACAAGGTGGAGAAGCTGTCTGCCTCCATCTGCAGCTGCGTGGGCTGATGCGGCTGCGGGAAGGAGCTTCTCTTCTGCGCACTGGACTGGCCGTGCTTGGAACTCAGGTACAGGTGTCAGCCAAACACCTGCCACACCTCAAACAGAATCAAACGCCTCCATTCACAAGCCGGGCTGCCTGGGGGTTTCCATGTGATGCTTTAGTGCGGACGTGGAAATTATTAGGGGGGGGGGGACAGGGAACTCCAGGATAAGCACCAGCAGCAGTCAGGAGACGTCTGGATCTAGAAGTCCGTACATTTTGTTATCCAGGCCCGGAGCATTTCTAGTTACAAATCCCCTATCATGTGCTCTGAGCTTTAAACGCCAGTTGCGCTTTCGTCAGCTCTAGGGCTCAGCTAACGTGCAAACAGAAAGGTTTTCTATTTTAAAGAGAGGGGAGCAGATAGGCGAGCTGAAACGTAAAAACAAGTATCATGTCAGCAATGATCCCTATAGGCGCAGCGCCCCCTACCCCGATGAGCTTACAGTCTCAGCAGCGCATGCACAGCTGAAACGGAGACAGGCGTCAGGGTTCCTTGCACCAAAACGTCCACTGGGCAGAGCCTGGGGCTTAGTGTCCGAAATAGTGGTGAGCCTTCCCCCTCAGTCTGCCCTTATAAAAGAAGGAACAGCCCAATCGACAGGACCCGCACAGGTCAGAGGTGGCAGGGAGGCAGCCCGTCTGGTACCAGGAGCCGTGAGCTGTCTCCTGCGAGAGGCACTGAAGGTGCCTGCTGGGCTGGACAGGACGATCTCCTCACACCGCGAGGATCGCTTCTCGCTAGAAATCGCTGTTTTTAAATTCTGATGTAATTCACCTTGTAAATGTTTCTTCTTTTCCGACTCCCGTCAGCTGTTTGTGCGGGGGGGGGGGGGGGGGGGGGGAGAAGATGTTTGCAAACACCGGGCTGGGAATGAAATTTAAAAAAAAAAAAAAAAAATAAGGCAGACTGGAAGGACCTTACGGTTCTACGGAAGAAGGGAGCCAAAATACAGCCTGGACTTCCAGCGTGGGGAAGGAGCGGACCCGTCACACCCCCCCCCCTCCCCTGGTTTGCTGGGGGCTCGTGGTTAGAGGAATCTCAGCAGCCCGCCCCTAACTGCGGGGTTTTTTGTATAATAGAAAGATATTTATGGATTTATAAATTATTTAATTTATTGCCTTGCTCTCTCTCTTGCCCGTTTCTCAGATTTTGCCGTCCTGCCTCCTAATTTATTTGGCTCTTATTGTACATAATAAGCGTTTTTTTTCCCCTTCCCGTACATGCCTAATCCTTACCGGGACGTGTGTTTCTGTGAACAATAAAAGCGCTATGGAACCTGCCAACGTCCGATCTGGTTCAATACTTTGGAGTCAGCCCCCCCCCCCCCCCGCAGCCAATACTGCCCCCCACGTATCAACCACCTCAACGGAGGGAGGGGCACATTTTCCACTATTTCCTCTCCCTCCAAGCCAAAAACTCGTCAGATACAGAGGCTCTTTCACTTCCCGGCTGCACAAAGCCCTAGCCCACATCCACCAAGACGGGCCAGGGCTTGCAGGAAGATGCACAACCGGAAAGAATAGGAACGCGGAGTCCGGGCAGGCTGTGATGCCATTTATTGACCAAGGATGGGCAAAGATGTGTCACACGGGTCCCGGGTCTTCGTTCTGTCACCCTCCCTTTCACGGATGAGGAACTGGAAGCAAAGGTCCGTGCCGCCGGTTTGCGCCCCCATTCGCTGCCCCTTCGCCGCGTGGCCCTGCGTGTCCAGTCCGAGCTCCTCCCCTGCTTGCACGCCATTCTGGGAGAGACTTGTATATAAAGCGAGTCGCGTGCGGCCAGGAGCCGGCACAGCCTGTTGGGTTTTTTTTTGCTAACCCAGGCGGGGGCTGGGAAGAGGATCCAGGCAGCGATTCCTACGCTGGATGGGGAGAATCTGGCAGGTTACGGCAGATGACAGAAATCCGGCGGTCTCGGGCAACCTTCTGTCCATTAAAGAAGGATTCCTCGTCTCGCAAGAGCTCGTGAGTGAACTCATAGCGGGCTCTTCCTCTGTATAGAAAGAAGACTGCGTCAGTACTAGGGACTCCAGGGCACCCACAAGGGTGCAAGTCAAACCATAAACCTCTGTTCCTCTCAGAAAACGGAAAAAAACTCTCTCCTGTTTGCATTTCCCCTTTCCTCCGACCACCAGATTCTTGGTATACATTTCAGTAAGTTTTTCCAAAGTTGGTTGAGCCCGGGGGGAGAATCTTTTGAACAGGGATGCTAAAAGGCCTGCAGGCAGGAAGCCCTGCTCCCGTTATAGGACCCTACCTGAGGATGTAGAGGCAACGTCGCTCCAGCAAGAGATCAGCCCAGTCGTCCTGGTTCTCCTGACTCACCAGTCGCATCACGCTGGAGGAGAGCAGGCACAGGCCGGCAATGGTGCTGCCACAGAACTGGCGGGGGAAGAAAAGAATCTAGTTCTGCCGAGCTGTGCATTTCCCCTTAGCGGATTCCCCCCAGCGTATCCCATGAGCGACCCAAGCAGAGAGAGGGATCCCAGAGCAGGGGTGAACGCCTCTTTTGAACCTCCCGCTTTGTAGACACTGCGCAGCAAGAAACAACCTGAGAGGTTTACTACACTGGAAAGGTGAATAATAGATATAACCAAGCATTTGGCAGAGTCACCATTAAAGATTTGGAAGACTAAAACGTGGACTCCTGCCACGGCCCTCAGAGCCCAGGGCAGTAATTGAGCCTCTTACCTTAACGCTATCAATATGAGCTTTAATGTAGCCACTCTTCTCCAGATCCAGGACGTGCACCAAAGAGAGCTGAGGTACTCCGGGAGGGAAAGCTGCATCTCGGACACGCTGCAGAATTTCCGAGCTCTCTTCTGTCCAGCGCAATTTCTCTGTTTCTCGGAAGCCATGGATTGCCTGAACAATCAAGAGAATCAAATTAGGACATAGGTAGGAGACCCTGCTCCCACCATCTCTCACTGCGTGACCTTGAGCAAGGAGTCACGCAGAGCTATGACACCTGCAGCCTTAGCTCCCAACCCCACTGCCCCCGCCATCTCTCATTGCGTCACCCTCAGTCTGGGGCCACTCAGAGCTGTCACACCTGCAGTCCCAGCTCCCATCTCTCACTGCTTCACCTTCAGCAAG
The DNA here is from genome assembly GCF_901001135.1 of Rhinatrema bivittatum. Taxonomy (NCBI): domain Eukaryota; kingdom Metazoa; phylum Chordata; class Amphibia; order Gymnophiona; family Rhinatrematidae; genus Rhinatrema; species Rhinatrema bivittatum. The sequence continues at coordinate 45,367,235 of NC_042633.1, forward strand.
GAGTCACTCAGAGCTGTCACACCTGCAGTCCCAGCTCCCATTTCTCACTGCTTCACCTTCAGCAAGGAGTCACTCAGAGCTATGATACCTTCAGCCTTAGTTCCCAATCCCACTACTCCCACCATCTCTCACTGCCTGCCTCACCTGCAGCCTGGAGTCACTCAGAGCTGTCACACCTGCAGCCCCAGCTCCCAACCCCATTGCCTCCACCATCTCTCACTACTTCACCTTCAGCCTGGGGCCACTCAGAGCTGTCACACCTGAGGTCCCAGCTCCCATCTCTCACTGCGTGACCTTCAGCCTGGGGCCACTCAGAGCTGTCACACCTGCAGTCCCAGCTCCCATCTCTCACTGCGTCACCTTCAGCAAGGAGTCACTCAGAGCTATGATACCTTCAGCCTTAGTTCCCAATCCCACTACTCCCACCATCTCTCACTGCCTGCCTCACCTTCAGCCTGGGGCCACTCAGAGCTGTCACACCTGCAGCCCCAGCTCCCAACCCCATTGCCTCCACCATCTCTCACTACTTCACCTTCAGCCAGGGGCCACTCAGAGCTGTCACACCTGCAGCCCCAGCTCCCAACCCCATTGCCTCCACCATCTCTCACTACTTCACCTTCAGCCAGGGGCCACTCAGAGCTATGATACCTTCAGCCTTAGTTCCCAATCCCACTACTCCCACCATCTCTCACTGCCTGCCTCACCTTCAGCCAGGGGCCACTCAGAGCTGTCACACCTGCAGCCCCAGCTCCCAACCCCATTGCCTCCACCATCTCTCACTACTTCACCTTCAGCCAGGGGCCACTCAGAGCTGTCACACCTGCAGTCCCAGCTCCCATCTCTCACTGCGTCACCTTCAGCAAGGAGTCACTCAGAGCTATGATACCTTCAGCCTTAGTTCCCAATCCCACTACTCCCACCATCTCTCACTGCCTGCCTCACCTTCAGCCAGGGGCCACTCAGAGCTGTCACACCTGCGGTCCCAGCTCCCATCTCTCACTGCGTCACCTTCAGACTGGGATCAGAGCTGTGACACCTGCAGTCCCAGCTCCCAACCCCACTGCCTCCACCATCTCTCACTGCGTGACCTTCAGCCCGGGGTCACTCAGAGCTTTGACACCTGCAGTCCCAGCTCCCAACCCCACTGCCCCCACCATCTCTCACTGCATGACCTTCAGCCCGGGGTCACTCGGAGCTGTCACACCTGCAGTCCCAGCTCCCAACCCCACTGCCCCCACCATCTCTCACTGCATGACCTTCAGCCAGGGGCCACTCAGAGCTGTCACACCTGCGGTCCCAGCTCCCATCTCTCACTGCGTCACCTTCAGACTGGGATCAGAGCTGTGACACCTGCAGTCCCAGCTCCCAACCCCACTGCCCCCACCATCTCTCACTGCGTGACCTTCAGCCCGGGGTCACTCGGAGCTGTCACACCTGCAGTCCCAGCCCCCACCATCTCCCACCGCGTGACCTTCAGCCCGGGGCCACTCGGCGCGGCCGTGAACTCTCCGGGGCAGGCATCCCGCGCACTCACCCCGTCCCAATGCTCGCGCTGGTAGCGCTGGCGCCGCAGGTCAGGCTCCAGCTCCCGGCACAGCGCCGCCTCCTCCCGCCGGCTCAGAAAGTCCGGCCGCACCTGCACGTCCCCGGCCAGCCGCTGCAGAACGAGCGGGCCCGCCGCCGCCAGCCAGGAGCTCCCGCGCCGCAGGGCCCGGACGGCGGCGACGCGAAGGAAGCGCCTCACGGCCCGCGCCGGCCCCATCGGTTACCAGGGAAACGGCGCGGGGCAGGCCGGGACCGGCTGCACAACAAGAGCAACTTTATTGCGAGCACGAAGGACAGGCTGGGAACGCTCTGACGACAAGAACCACTTTAGTCAGCACGAGCCTTCAACAAGCACAACTTTATTCAGCACAAGCCTTCAACAAGAGCAACTTTATTCCGAGCACTAAGGACAGGCTGGGAACGCTCTGACGACAAGAACCACTTTAGTCAGCACGAGCCTTCAACAAGCACAACTTTATTCAGCACAAGCCTTCAACAAGCACAACTTTATTCCGAGCACTAAGGACAGGCTGGGAACGCTCTGACGACAAGAACCACTTTAGTCAGCACGAGCCTTCAACAAGCACAACTTTATTCAGCACAAGCCTTCAACAAGCACAACTTTATTCCGAGCACTAAGGACAGGCTGGGAACGCTCTGACGACAAGAACCACTTTAGTCAGCACCAGCCTTCAACAAGCACAACTTTATTCAGCACAAGCCTTCAACAAGAGCAACTTTATTCCGAGCACTAAGGACAGGCTGGGAACGCTCTGACGACAAGAACCACTTTAGTCAGCACCAGCCTTCAACAAGCACAACTTTATTCAGCACCAGCCTTCAACAAGCACAACTTTATTCAGCGTGCAACAGGCTGCGAACACTCCAGCGACAGCCCCAGGAGTGCACGAGTCAGCTGCTGCTCTATTGCATCTGGATTTTTAAGGCACTTGACAAAGGCCCTTATGGAAGATTCATCAGTAAATTAAAGTCATGGGCTAGGAGGAAGTGTCCTATTGTGGACAGGAAAAACAGTAGGCCGAGGTGGTTATTTCTCGCAACAGAGAAAGGTAAATAGTGGCCTGCCCTAGGAATCTGGGCTGCGACTGGTGCTTTTAAATATTTGTAAATGATCTGGAAAAGGGAGGGAGGAGATCACATTAGCAGAAAACAAAGGTATTCAAAATTGTTAGATCATGAGCTGATTGTATAAAGTTGTTCTTGTAATTCCTCAGCGTGTAGAGGATGCTGGGCACCTCCCTTTCTAGAGTGACACAAACAGGTCTTGTTTTCAGGACATCCACAATGAATATGCATGAGACATAAGGGAGCAGTGCATGCAAATATACCTGCATGCATATTCGTTTTGGATGTCCTGAAAACAAGACCTGTTTGTGTCACTCTAGAAAGGGAGGTGCCCAGCATCCTCTACACTCTGCATAAAGTTGTTCTTGTAATTCCTCAAAATCACTCCAACATCGTAGTTGCCGACCCCTGGGCTAGGAAAACTGCATGTTTACTCAGAACACGCTCCATGGCAAAAGGAGAAAGCAGAGTAGCAGCTGTATTAATGCAAGGCAGACTCCATCTCAGTAACACGATCACTCAGGACCAGAATCCCTCAGGATCAGGGATAGCTGAATAGTCATGTTATCCCAGCACTTGGTTATTTTGTGGCTGATGTTCACTTCTTTTCCCTCCCTTATTCCTATATCATTTTTTATTTACCATATTCATCCATCTTCAGCTGTCCCTAGTGTATTCATGCATTTTATATAGCAAGGTTTTTGTTTGGACTTTAAAAAATATCCAACCATGGCCTTGTACAAACCCCAAAGCTCAAATGCAAACAAAAAAAAAAAAAAAAAAAAAGCTAAAAATGATTGCACAATCAGTTTGTATTCTAGGTAATCAAGCTCTGCAACTGAGCCTGCATCTCAGTTCAGTTGCAGAATCAGCTATATCTGATGAATACTGGTGCCTGGTAGCCTAAGAAGCAGGTCTGTTTGTGGCCCCTGAAAAGCCAAGGTTGTGCCTCTGTTCAGCAGTACAGGCATGCTATGCTCCATGCAGATTCCAATACATTATGCTGTTTAGTACATATGACATTTAAAGAGCAAAACAGTGGGGCTCCCTTCCTGACAGTCAGTGTTATTACAGAGGGGTGCATAAGACCTGCCACAGCACCAGAGTAGCAATCATGTCCCAAATATATATCTATGTTCCACTGTAGCAGTGGTCACCTTCTGAGAAAGTTGGGTTAAGCTTCCTTATCCAGAGACACAGCCGCTCCAGGTACCCTTGCAATGAGGACAAGACATAATGCAATCAGAGTCTGCCTTAAGATATGAAATGATCCAAGGGTGTAGTCCTCTCCCTTCAGGACAATCATTCACACTCAGGCACTGGGAGAAAAGAAAGCTGGGAGCAGGCAGAAGAGCCAGGAGTGTGTCTCTACCCCACAGCGGGCAGACGCATATATCAAAACAGTCACTCACGCTACAGCAAGTACTGGTTTAGGACAGCAGCTTCCTGTCTGAGCTCTCTCCTCTCATAATCCCCCATACTTCTGCCTGTTTCCATGCCAGACACCACTTAAACAGTTCCATATGGGAACCTCGCTCCACATTTAGATGTGAAGGTATTTTGTTTTTTTTGACCCAAATGCTATTTGGAAAAATTCCATCAGTCCCCCACCTCCCCCTACCGCAGATGCTTCATTTTCAGAAGCCAGGTGCACAGTTGTGTGTGTGCTGCAAAATGGGGGAGGGAACTCTGAATCCAAATATCATGGTGATTACAGACCACTTCCCCAATGGGATGCTGAGAGCAAGGGTCAAGGCAGCAGGCAGCCATTAAACCATTAACCTGTAGAAACCAGGCAAAGCCGCTCAACAAGCAGCACAGGAAACCCAAGCCAGACAGCAAAGAATGGATTCATGTCTTTATTATTCTTTCATACAACTAATAATATGAACACAGGTACAGCACAAAGGACCCAAGCAAAGCACTGGAGGATTTCTCACCCGTCATCACCTACATGTACAAGCAATGATCCAAGGACGGCGTGTGTCTTCCCTCGTCCAGTGCACACCCAGCATCCTCTCTCAGATCTCCCTTACCCATGCAGAATATTAATCCATAAATGAGACAGAATGAAAGAAGAAAAAAAAAAGTCTAGCATGAGGTGCAGATAAACTAATGCGTGAAGCATGGAGAAGCTGATCCTGTCAGATCTATGAGAAGCATGGGAAGGGAGATGTTTAGAAGGAAGCATCCAGGAACTGGCTGAGGAGATTGCTGCGGAGTAGCAGGAAGTCCTCTGTCTGGGTCTGGCAGGCACTCTCTCGGCGGTTGAAACTGGCAGGGATTTGCGATCTCTCGCTGTGCAATGGGGACAGGTTCTCTCTCTCATCAAGGCACAATGGCATGCTCTGCTGCCCGCAGTCACACAAAAAGCTCTCTCCCACAGAAAAGGTCCTACAAGACAAAGTGAGAGGAAGGCACAGAGTCCGTGACTCTTCAGCATCCTGTCTGGAGGTTTCGCCCGCTTTTCTAGATAATGCTCACGGTGGCTTGCAGCAGCATTAGTAATTCAAGACAGCAAGCCCCTGCCCCAGAGGAGGGTCAGCAAGGTGTCAAGGAGCTAACCCGAGGACTCAAATTATCAAAGAGGTCTTCCCAAGGTTTGTGACCTTGCCTGAAACATTCTTAAACCAGATTTTCTAAAGAGAGACCGGCCTGTCTTAGCCACAGCAGGAAGGCCCTCTCCCTCCTCTCACCTGTTCTCCGGTGTGAGCTTCAACACACGATACAGCTCAGCGGTGCTGGGGGTCTCCACACGCTGTTTGCTCGCTGACACAGCTGGAGGTGTGCTCGCCCTCGCATTACCAGGCAGCAGGTAGGGGTTTTCACTCGGTCCGAGCCACATGGCAGCCTCAGTAAGGTTCCCGTGCTCCAGACCTGAGGTACGGGGGGGGGGGGGGGGGGCAGAATACAGATTAAGACCGAGTGCCCAGTGCTTGGAACTCGGCAGAGCCCAGGCAAGTCGAGAGATTGACCTCAAGAGCTGACACCACTCACCTAAGGCAGGCCAGGGGAAGGTGCTTCGCTGATCCAAGCTCGGCACCATGTTGAGGAACTGATGCTTCAGGAACAGGGCACGTTCCTCCTCAAGTTGCTTCCGCTGGCCATGAAAAAGCAGCAGCAGATTATTGCCATCAGGGCAGAGTCACCACACACCCAGCAAAAGTTCATAAAAAAACAAAACAAAAACCACACCCCCCTAACGCACCCCTTTACTCAAAGCATTAAAACGAAGACAGAACGTACAGCCAGAGCAGGAAGGAATCTCAAACTCACACTTGAGTTCCTGCCCTGGCTACAGAGTAGAAGGACCTGTACTGGAGGAGCGACCCCCACTGTACAGAGAACAGTGCCAAAGGCCTTGATTAACAAGGGGACCTGGTCATTTGGGCAGTCATCCACTAGAGGCGCAAAACCTGCCCTTGCTGCAGGACCCCCATTCACGTCCTCTCATCCATCCAAACCTCATATCCCAGCCGAATTGCCGCTTCCGTGAAGTTCCATCGCTCCGCCTGGAGCGTCCTCTTCTGCTGCTCCAGCTTCCCTCTCTCCTCCTGCAGTCGCAGCTGCTCCTCCAGGAAGTAGGAGCCTCTCACCTGGGAGGGGAGCCGGCCGTTTTGGGCAGCCAGCAGCTGCTCCTGCAGAAAGCAGCATAGGAGTCACCCTCCACCCCAAAAACACGCACTCAGGCTTCCGGTACTCTCCCGCCGCACGGCACTCACCTGCATGATCTGCTGCTGCATAACGATCAGATCCCGGCTCTCTGCAATCTCCCGCTTCAGCACTGAAATCTCTCTCTCGTGGTCTGTCGTCGGGATCACATCGTGCCTGTCTTCTCCTGCAGAGGGCATAAAAGACGTCAGCAGGTGGGAGGGGAAGGTGCTGAGAAATGCAACCCTCTCCATTCCCCTCATATCAAAGTCTCTGCTTCAGAAGGCAGTGGTTATGGCAGCGGCAGCAGCATCCACCAGATTTAAAAAGTAATTTGAAAGAGGAGTTTGGGAGGGAGAGCCGAGAGGGCTCGGTCCCATCACCACCTTTGCATTTTAATGAACACCAAACCCCCCCTTTGCTGTGTGCATTATAGAAGCCTTAGCCCACACTGTTTAGCTAGATGTGACTGCACGCCCGAGTCTACCATGGACCGGCCCACCTCGGCGCTCCAGCCTCTGCAGGTGCCTCTTCAGGCTGCGCCACTGCTCGCAGATACTGTGCGTCAGCTGCTCACTCGCAGATCCGTGCGACTGGCTCATGTCCCCTTCAGTCTCCTGGTGAAAGAAATCCTGCGAGGGAAAGCAGCTATCAACCCCCACCTCAAACCGACCATCTCAGCTTTATATTTACTTATTTTTATATAATCGAAGCTTCATAAGAACATAACTAATGTTAACCGATGAGAACATTCATTTAAAAATATTTGCATTTCCAAAATTAAATGAAGTAAATACTAAGTTTCATAATAAAAACAAATAAAATAGTAAGATAAGCATAAAATTTAAACAGTTAAAGAAGCAGATCAGTAAGAGCAGAAATACAATTAACTAAATATTTATATTAAAGGGGGTATATAATTCTTAGGTTAAAACTCTTGGAAGGCTTGTTTGAAAAGCCATGTGTTTTAATACCCTTTTTAAATATTTTAATGTCCAATTTCATTCTTAGTTCCTATGGTAGAGAGTTCCACAGCTGGGGACAGGCAATGGAAATAGCCCTCACATTATTTAAATGAACAATTTTAGGACAAGGTACGGGTAACATCCCTGTAACCTGCTGATCTTGTAATTTAACAACTTTTTTATACCGACATTCATGGGTACATCATATCGGTTTATATGGAACCAAGAGAAATACAGTGAAATGGAGGGGGGAGGGGGGAAGGGAGTGGAAGGAACGGGTGTATATTGTTAGAATTAGAACAGGGTAAAGGCATAAGAAAAGTAACGGATACAACTAACAAGAGAAATATTTTATATTGTTATAACTTTCATTATATAAGAAACATGAGGTAGTTAGCATAGCAATAATCACATGGAAGATAACGAGATGACAAAATAAATTAGCTTGATAATAATGTGGGAGGATAAGGGAGAAGGTGGAATTCTTGATGGGATATGGAAACGTAAGTTTGAGGTTAACCATCTTTTCATTGTAGAGGGTTTTATGAATTAGTGCTAGAACTTCATGCTGAGCCCTGTATTTAACAGGCAACCAATGAAGGTCCTTTAATATTGGCGTAATAGGATCATATCTTCTAGTTCCCGTCAATAGTCTAGCCGCTGCGTTCTGTAATAATTGTAGTGGCCTTGTAACATTCGCTGGTAGGCCCAAAAACATCTAATTACAGTAATTGATTTTGACAAAACAAGTGCTTGTAAAACTGTCGTAAAATCTTTTGGAAATAGGAGAGGCTTCAATCTTTTAAGAACATTTATACACAGCACATGGAATTACACCATCACTAACGCTGGGGCAACTAAATGGATTTAGTAAAATGCAGACTTTTGCAAATGCAGTTTTAGTGATTTGAGCAGTTTTTGCTTTACTAAAGCACAGGGACAGCAGCTGCCGCACAGGACCCCCCCAAGCAGTAAGCACAGACAAAATTATTGGGAAAACAAGTTACTGTGGCCACACTTACACTTAAGCTGTCCTCGCGCCGCAAGCTGAGCAAGTGCTGCATGTCCCTCTTCATCTGCTCCTGAAATCGCTTCAGCTCAAAGTTCTCTGCCACCAGCTCCTTATTGCTTTTCTCCAGATGCCTGATAATTGTTTGCAGTGATTCCACATCTTCCTCCTTCCTGAAGCAGAGAAGGGTACAGGGTGGTACAGAGGAGTATGGAGGACAGAGCATGGCTCTGCCCCAAAGCAGCATGGAGCTGCAGGTAGTGGATACAGCCCCTTCCCTCCATCCCACTATTGGTCACATTATACGTAGAACTGGTCGTCTTACTTCACTTCCACTCTCCCCTTCCTCCTGGAAGCTCTCGTCACCTCTGCCTGCTTCAGGGCACCAGGAACCGCTACAGGAAGCAAAAACAAAGTTGAATACAGAATGCAAGATGAAGAGGGACAGCCTCTGCCTGCTATTCTTTCCCCATCTTATCCTGAGGAGCCAGGAACAGAGCAGGGGAGAGCTAGCTTGTACTATGAGGGATTTCCAGTGCATACTTTTCTGATATAAAGGCAGCAGGTCCCCAATTTCCAGCGTGCTCCCTGCCCTGATCTCCTTAGACCTGCAACCAAACCGCTTAAAGACTACAATTTTTATTTTGTAGTCTTTTTGGAGAGTCAAATAATACAAAGAACTGCAAGTTTGTCAATGGCAATGCCCCTATGCCTCCAGCATAAAGCTGGATGGAGCCCTAAAAATGCAACAGAGAATCTGGCGATTAACGTTAAGTGCTCCCATTAGCCCTAGATACCAAACCTAAGGATAAGCTCTCGGTAGGTGGGCGTTTACGGAGCTCTATGGGAAACGCCCAAATCAGCTCAGCTGAGCAATGAGGCGCTGTCCGTGACCCAGGACTTCAGGTGCACGGCTCTACCGCTTGTGCCGAAATCCTCCTGTCCCGTGCACGGTTGCACCCAAACCCCCACCGAGCCCCCTGCACCTGCCCTCCGAGTCTTCTTGTCAGCTAAGAGCTTCAGCCGCTGGATTTCCAGCTCCCTGCGCTTCATGCTGCCGCTGGCCGGGGGGGTAGCTCGCGACGCTCTGCAGCTTCGGTGGCGCGAGCACGGACGCGCTCTTTTATTCCCTGCCCGCGCCCTCTCCCCTCCATTCCCCACGCTGCGCTCTCGCAGAGCTGGCGTCGCACCCCGTGACGTCAGACAACGACCCAGCCTCAGCGCCACGCTCGCGCCATTGAAATAAACCGCCGCAGCAGCCACGCCCCCCGACGGGTGGTCATTGATTGGCGAAAAGAAAGCACCGCCCCCATCCGGAACCCCGAGGTCTCAGCAAGTGAAAGGGCGGGGCCTGCGACGCGCAGCTGACCTGTAAAGTAAGCCCGGAAGTGGGCGGAGACAACGCAGACTTCCTCACCTGCCCCGGAAGCGGGCGGGGCAAGACATGTAACGAATAGCCCAGCCTCACGCCGAGAGCAGAAAACATAAGAACATGGCATGCTGGGTCAGACCCAGGGTCCATCAAGCCCAGCATCCTGTGTCCAACAGAGGCCAATCCAGGCCATAAGAACCTGGCAATTACCCAAACACTAAGAAGATCCCATGCTACTGATGCAATTAATAGCAGTGGCTATTTTCTAAGGCAACTTAATTAATAGCAGGTAATGGACTTCTCCTCCAAGAACTTATCCAATCCTTTTTTAAACACAGCTACACTAACTGCACTAACCACATCCTCTGGCAACAAATTCCAGAGTTTAATTGTGCGTTGAGTGAAGAAGAACTTTCTCCGATTAGTTTTAAATGTGCCCCATGCTAACTTCATGGAGTGCCCCCTAGTCTTTCTATTATCCGAAAGAATAAATAACCAATTCACATCTACCCGTTCTAGACCTCTCATGATTTTAAACACCTCTATCATATCCCCCCTCAGCTGAAAAGTCCTAACCTCTTTAGTCTTTCCTCATAGGGGAGCTGTTTCATTCCCCTTATCATTTTGCAGCAGCTGCAGTAGTGTAGTGGGGAGGGAGTAGCAGTAATGGTGCAGTAACTACAGAGGAGCAGCAGCAGCTGCAGTTGCTTTTTTATGATGGGGGGAGGTGAGCAGCAGCAGGGCAGTGAGTGCAGGTGCCCTGCTCTCTGCTGTAGTAACAGATCCGGGAGGGCGACGAAGCTTATTTCCATCCTCAGATGCATTAAACAACCACAATTAAAAGCCTGCCAGAGCCTCCTCACCTCCGCTTCCTGCTGCAAACGTCATCAACCAGCAGTTCCGCCCCCTTCTTGCTGCGTGCCCAGGAATGCCGGCAAGAAAGCTGACGACACAGCGCATACGCAATTTTAACCATGCCATGCTGCATGTGGGGATTTTTCCCTGGTCCTGCGCTCTGGGATCGCACAGCGCTAGCGCAGTTAGTACTAGAGGAGCACAGAGCAGAGCATGCACGTCTCAAGAGCGGCGGCCCTTTAGAGCCCCTACTACAGCCTTACGCTTCAGCACCACTTGAGGCAGCTAAGGGGATGGAAGGCTGGGGGCGCAGGGCATAGGCAGCTGCTCTTAAAAGTCTACGATTAGCCAGATAAACACCGTCAGGTTTATGGATCTCAAGTCAGATAAGAACATGCCATACTGGGTCAGACCAAGGGTCCATCAAGCCCAGCATCCTGTTTCCAACAGTGGCCAATCCAGGCCATAAGAACCTGGCAAGTACCCAAAAACAGCTGAATATCAATCACATCGGTGCACACAGCAGTGGCATTCCAGGCCAGAACTTACATTGCATAGGCTTGTCCAGGGATTATCATACACCATGAGCACGCTTGCCCATGATGATAACTAATAGACCATCGCAGTCTAGAGAACAGATTAAGGCTTGCACGTCCTCTCTCAAGGATGACAGGGACGCTATAGCATTTCCCCATGAGCTACAGCCACAGAGCAAGACCAGTCCCAGACAGGGAATAGGATACTAGTTTACCCTGGCACCGCTGTGTCACTCTCCTATACATCAGGGCTAGAGAATCATTCAGAGTTAAATCTAGTCCTCAAGATTCAAACTGTAAATCCAGTGTATGACAGAAAGGGGCTTGTACTGTCTGCATCGAGCTCCACCCTCCAAAAACACAGCCATGCTCAGCGCTAGCCTCCCCTTAAAAAAAATCCCAGCAATACACAAAAGGGAAGAGGACCATAGAATTTTTTTAATTTATAAATGTCTCCAACTTACTTTTAATAGAAAAAAAAAATCTCTCACTAAGGCAACAGTAAACAATGATAGAGAGTTTTATATCACATACAAATGGAAAAATACACAGATGGGACTAAATCAATTAAAAATATTTGTGAGAAAACTGTTGTGGCACCATCCTGTCCGCTCTCGTCCTGGCAGGCGTTCTGTCTCTACCATTTCTTCTTGTGCTCGTCCATAGACACCCCGCCAGGCCCTAGGGCCACCACCAGGAGGAGGCCTCCTATGACCGACATGGTCTGGAAAAAGTCATACTTGAGGAAGTCATGGAGGGGCCTGTAGGTGGGGATGTTCCAGAAGGCGTTCTGCAGCAAGTTAATGATCAGCAGCCAGATCACCAGCGTCAGCGCTGCCAGCTTGGTCTTAAAGCCAACGGCCACTAGAATAATCAGCGCCGTACCGAAGATATCCTGGAAAATCTACACAGAGGCAAAAGGAAAAAAAACCAAAACAAAACACACACGAGCTGTGAAAAAAATAGATCTTAGGACTAAGAAGAAGATGTCAGGACGGGAGCCTCCTGCGAGGCACAGGCAGGCCTTCAGCTCTGCCCAGAAGCCGGAATGGGCTTCTGATACCCTTCATGCCATCTCCAGCAACAAGACGCCGTCTTCTTTATTCTAACAGGTAAAAAAAAATCCCTGTAAGGCAAACCCTCAATCTATACACAGTGATAAAAAGCTGCTGCAGCACTAGGGGTCATGCCCTGAAACGGCACGGGAGCGGACTTGGGAACAGTCACAGAAAGCGTGGCCATAAAGACAAAGACAGTAATGGAATCCAGCAGGGAGTGGGAAGAGATGGGGCAGTAATTATCTGCACACAGCGGTGGTTACTGCTAGGTAAGACCAAGGTCCTCCAAGCCCAGTATCGGGCACAGGCAGACAGCCAAAGGCATTGGGGGGGGGGGGGGGGGGGGGGGGGGTAACCTGCAGACAGCAACCGGTCCTGCCCGTAACCTGCTGGGCAGATTGGACGGACACCTTTACTCTTACATTCCTCTTTGCCGACCAGAGATGTTTTGCAAGCAGAAAGTTAAGTGCTTAGCCAGTGAAGGGTGGTCACTTACAGTGAAGGCGCTGGCTTCCAGGTGTAACAGAGTCATGAACATGAGCACCAGCAGGACCCGGCCGCCAGCTGCATGTACTGCCGCGGAGAGTTATCGTTCATGGTGGGGACCCCGGCGAACATGGACTTCCCTTCCGAGCGCGACTCTGCCAGCAAGCAGCAGCAATCCACCACCCAGGGCAAGGTTCCTGCAGCACAAGAGGAGGCGAAAACAACAGCTCAGGAGGTCACAAGCCCTGCCAGAGGCCACACAGAGAGAGACCAGAGACACAGATCCCTGCTTGCAAGCAGAGAGGAGACCGGGGGGGGGGGGGGGGGGGGGGGTGTGTACGCCCTCCCTGACCACTGCGCTGTGATCGCAAGAAGCAGCGAGGTTCAAAGCTGACGCATTTCAGTCCCCCCCCTCTGGCCTAGTGACTCGAGCCACAGGCGAGCACAAGCTTGTGGCCATCAGGAGCGACTCACCTCATCAAGAACTTGAGATCCCACAGAATACTGTACGCGATGGTCGTAAGAGAGAAACAGAACATAGGACGCGACACCAGACACTTCCTCTCCGGCGCTAAAGCCAGGGAACCAGGCGATGATCTATTTACAGAGGCCCTCGCATCACCGCCTCCCTTCCCACTCTCCTTAAAAAGGGGAACTGCAGGACCTTGCCGGCACAGTCCGAGCTTTCTCCCACGTCTCCCAAGCCCCAGGGCTCCCCTATCACAGCGAGCGGCAACCCGGGGCTGGGGGGGGGGGGGGCTCCCCGCACCACGCACGGCCATCCAAGGTGATGCAGCAGCGTGGGACCAGCACAGCCTGATCACTCTGAACCTGCAGGCAAACAAAATGTCCAGGGTGCACAACTCACCTGCATGAAGATTATCCCAAGAGCCCAAAGCAAGCATAGGGAACAAACTTCCGAGCCAGCACCAGCACACAGCC
>NC_042633.1:45381239-45435331 GCF_901001135.1 Rhinatrema bivittatum
GTGCCGGGTCACACCAGGACCCATCGAGCCCCTCATCCCGTACATAAGAACATAAGAAGTGCCGGGTCACACCCAGGAACCCATCGAGCCCCTCATCCCGTACATAAGAACATAAGAAGTGCCGGGTCACCACCAGGACCCATCGAGCCCCTCATCCCGTACATAAGAACATAAGTGCCGGGTCCACCCAGGACCCATCGAGCCCCTCATCCCGTACATAAGAACATAAGAAGTGCCGGGTCACACCCAGGACCCATCGAGCCCCTCATCCCGTACATAAGAACATAAGAAGTGCCGGGTCACACCCGAGCCCCTCATCCTGTCACTTAGAAGAACCCAAGAGCACCTGATAGGAAAATTAATTCCCTATTGCTTGCTCCCAGAAGTGGGAGCAAAGAAATCCAAGTCTACTTGGCAATAATTGTGAAAGGGCCTGTTCACCTGTGCAAGGCATTTTAAACCCGGCTGTACTATTATCCAAGACCATATCTTCTGGCATGAAATTCCACAGTTGAATTGTGCATTTCTTAAATTTGTGTTAAACCTGCTGTTAGTTTCAGGGGGTCCTAGTATAATTTGAAAGGGTAAATAACCGTTCTCTGTTCCATCCCGTCCCTCTCTCCCAGCCTGAAGAGCCCTGGCCGGTGCAGCTCTCATCACGAGAGAGATGCTCCATGCCCTTCATCATTTTGGGTCACCCTCACCTGCCCCGTTCTAGTTCTGCTGCCTCGTTTCTGAGATGGGGCGACCAGAACTGGATGCAGAGCTCCACAGGGTGGTCCCACTGCGGAGCAGAGGAGAGAATGAGAGGTACAAAAGTCCCACTATAAGCTGGAGTTACAGACAAAAGCCAGAAAAATTAGGATAAAGATTTTAGAGAGGGGTGGAGCTTCAGACAGCAAGGAATCAGCTGGAGAATTCGAGGAGACGGCTGAATGAAGACAACAGGTTTAACACTACGGTAGCGAATCAACGTTTTGCAGGATATTTAAGGGAGAACACAGAGGGGTCCGGGTAAATATTTATCTGACAGCGAAGAACAAGCCCCTCTCTCTGGCTGAAGAACAGTTTTCATGTTAACACCTGAAGTTTCACCAGCCCATTCTATGAAATTACTCAAGTCCAACTCCCAGGGGAAACGGGACCCCAATCCTCCAGTCTGATTTTTAAAACCCCCCCATGCTTTTGCGGTGGTGGAAACTCTTCCTCCTCCTATCTTTCGAATTTCCAACATTTCTTGGGTGCCATCCGTTCAGTTTCGGGGCCACCGAACAGCCTTTGTCATCCGTACGCTGTAAAGCGGCTGGATCTTTAACCAATGTTGCAACCGAGTCCCTTGTTCTTCCAGCACTTCAGTCTCACCTGCCTCTCCCAGGCTCCTATTGAAGGCAGGTGTGAGGGTCCCTGGCCCTGTGAAGTAAATGCAGAAGCGCGAGAAGTAGAGCTGCCTCCACCGACGCACCCGCGAGGCCGGGTTTCTCGCTCCAGAGGTCTCCGAATGCTCAGCGGTAGAAACCGTCGCGCTGGACTGTGCACATTCAGGGTCATCCAGTCCTCCGGGCCGGCACCGCAGGGATCCTGTAGCACGACATGGTCTACGAGTCCTGAGGGGGAGTACTTACAGCAGGTGAAACATTTTGCAGTTACGCTTGCCCATGCTATAGAAAATTCAGAGGAAATAACCTGTAGCACAGAACCGAACTGCCAAGCGTTGTGTGGAGGCATCTGCCATCTTGCTCCACTCCCAGCCACTTCTTTTGATTTTTCTGAGCTGAGAATTTCCATTTACCGCCCCCCCCCCCCCCCCCCCCCCCCCCCCCAAGAGCTGCAAGGGTCTCTCTTGCTCTGCCAGTCTGCCTGAAAATTGCTTGCAAAAGTAATGCAGGCATCCAAACTTTGGCCTGGATATCGGTGCTCGGCAGAGCAGCTCTGAACGATTACCAGCTTACAGTGAAATAAGGGTAAATACTCCTACAAGACAGAGCAGAGGGTCCCTGCTTCCTTCAGAGTTTACAGGACCTGCAATCAACCTGGCACTGCAATTCCCTGCAAGGAAAAATGAACAGGCCAGGCGGTTCTATGCCTTTTCTCTCACTCTAATAATAATAATAATAATAATCTTTGAAGGACCCTCCCATGGTGCTTAGGAATTGGCTCTTTCAGCTAGTCACTTCTAACCGGTGTGTATTCTGCAGGATTTGTGGAGCTGTCACCTGGATGGCGGCAGACAAGATGACGCCTAACAGACTGGGGCCAGCGTGCGCAATCCCTGGACAAAGGAAGTTCAAAACCCGCCCGTGTGCGAGTGGATGCGTGCCAGGATTAATTGTCTATGCAAGAGCACGCATAATAATTAAAATAAACCCAGGGCGTGTACGCGTGCTCCTAACTGTAAACGGGTGCTCAGGCAGACGGAGTTCTTGTATCTTCCTTAGGACTTTGTCGGCGCACGCGTGAAGGCCAACCCCGTTCGCCCCCTCTAGGTCATCCAGACCCCCTCACGCTGTTGTTTTCTGCAGAGTTCATAAGTGCGGGTAACAGCCCAACTAGCACCGTGGTTACCGGAATTAAAACAGGATTTACGGGCACAAACGGTGGGCCTGCCCCACCGTACCCGAACGCCACATCTGCTTGCTCGCGCGTGCGCGCGTATATGCACGCAACTGGTCCGTTTTAAAATACAAGTTGCTCACGCCCGGCCCAGATAGAAACATAGAAACATAGAAATGACGGCAGAAGAAGACCAAATGGCCCATCTAGTCTGCTCAGCAAATTTTCTCTCTCATACTTATAGTATGAGAGAGAAAATATACTCATGCGTATGGGCCTTTTAATGCGGGGCACCTCTTAAAATTCACCCCACAGGCTGCACGGCTTCTGACAAGAAGTCTCTTTTTGTTACCGCGCAGATAAGTTTTAATTGCCAAGTCAAAAATTGAAAAATATTTACACTGCGTGTTGGGAGTGGAAGGCCGGATTTATGGCTTCCGATGAGCGAGTAGTTCCCGGTATATAATATTTATTTTACAAGCTGCTTCTTGCTAATGGTGTCATGTGTTAAGCTGAGTGATCTTGCCTGTCTTCAGCATTCCCAAAGGAGGAGAAGCCATGCTCAGTACACATCCCTCTGCTTCCCAGAGGTTGGTCCTGTTCTTCTGAGATAATCCGGCTATTTGTGTTGTTCTGCAGCCCTTGGAAGGAAGAGGCAGCTTTAAAATCGTCATAGTCCAGGTGGATCAGAGAAAGTCTCTTCAGCATCTCTGTGGAAGGGCTGACAGGCCCTGGAGATGCATTGCACTACTTATTGTTGAGGGCTCAGGCTTCGTCCTGTGCAGAGCCTATAGCAGCTTCTCCAGATGACATTTGTAAGGCAGCCGCTCGGTCCTCCTTGTATGGAAATGTGACAGCAGATAAAACAGATACGCCCTATCTTATCTGCCCATCCACGACAACTTCCACGCCCCTTCCACATCCCCTGTGCTTCTCCCATGCTTCCTGGAATTCAGATCCTGTCCTTATCTCCACCGGGAGGCCCTTCCATGCATCCACCACCCTCTTGGTAAAGAAATATTTCCTTAAGAGTCCTCCAGAGTCTACCTCCTTTCAACCTTATCCCACGACCTCTTGCTCCAGAGCCTCCTTTCCACTGGAATAGGTTCACGACCTGTGCACTAATACCTTGTAAATATTTAAACGTCATTTCCCTTTACCTTTCCTGTATTAGATCCTGGCTCACACAGTGTATTCCCAACTTGAATATCACTTGGAAGATCACATCATCAATCTGGATTCAGGAAGCATCACTCAGAGACATTAGTCCTCTCATTAATGGTTTTAGGAAGACTCGATGCAGATGACTCTTACTGTCGTGTGCTAAATGACTTAGCAGTCTGACGCTGCCGATCATGATCTATTATGCAATCAGCTGAGAGACATCGGGATCGACGTTACAGATAGCAAATGGGTTCTCATCATTTCTCTCTAACAAAACGTTTCTTGTACACAGGCAACCTACAGTTCTACATATACCACTCTCTAGCTCACACGAAAATATCTACATCCATGACATGAAAGCAATACATCAAGAACTCTCACAACGTAAGCAGACACTAAACCCTAAAAAGACTGAAACGATTTGGCTAAAATAGAAGGTCATCGATAGTTAAACCACCCGCCTTAGACATCGGCAACTTTCAAATTAATCCCTCAAACCAAGTATGGGATTTAGGTGTACAGCTCGATGAGAACTGAACAATGAAAATGCACATCAGGAAACTAAACTGCATATACTGCAAAGGTTGAAACCACTGTTAACTTTACAAACTCTAATATTCTCTAACCTTGACTTCTACGTCTTCTAGCAAGTCACTTAAAACCACTACAACTATTACAGAACGCCGCAGCAAGACTATTAAAGGAAAATTGGTTCTTACCTGCTAAGTTTTGTTCCTGTAGAAGCACAGATCAGTCAGACAAGTGGCTTTTGCCCTCCCTACCAGCAGGTGGAGACAGAGAAAGGTTTACAGACACAGTCACTTAACATGAGGTGTCACCTGCAGTCCCTCAGTATTAAACTGTAACCAAGCTAAGACGGTAACATCACCAATACCAAACACGAATTAATATCCCCTGAACAAGAAGTGGGAAGAGGAAACCTACCACAGATAACCTTGTCCCCATTAAAAACCGTGAAAGACTAAACAAAACCTGTGCCATTCTTCAGATTAATTACAACAGATCGATCGGACTCTCCTCAACTCCCTACCTGAACCAGGCGGGACTCTGGACCGATCCGTGGTACTACAGGAACGAAAACTAGCAGGTAAGAACCAATTTTCTTTGCCTCGCTGATGGCACTACATTGGTTGTCAATACAATCCAGAATCCAGTACAAAGTAATAAGGATGATATTCAGCACAGGACTATTAGGAGTGACACTGCAGCCATACGACCCTCAGCAAACACTAAGATCTCAAAATAAAGGACGACTGACTATTCCCCCATTACGGAGCACACGCCTGACACAAGTGAGAGATCGAGCATCCTCCGTAGCAGGTCCAAAGCTCTGAAATTCTCTACCAAAGAGAGAGAAATTTAAACATGGCTATTCATAAATGCATTTAATTTAACTCAAAAACTCAGAATATACGGAGCCTCGAAGACAAGAAGGACAAAAGATAATTGTATCACAAGAAATAAATCAACTGAGGGAATGCAGGATTCTCAGACTAAGCTGTGAAATAGTTTTATCTGAAATTAGCCTTACTCCTTGCCTTTTGTACCCGTCTGGTTCCGTGTCCCAAAAAACTGTTTCTGACTGCTGAATTTATTGCTATGAATGTTGCCCTGTAAGCCGCTGTGAAGGATGGTATGTAAAATGCCTACATACATAAATAAGGTGTGTGCTAAAAGGGGCAGACGCCGAGGCAACGTGCTCACGACGGAGACCAGGACTCCAGCGCGCCGTCTCTGGACAGAGCCTGTGCCCCGGCGCCCTACAGAGGGACACGTGGAGAGAAGGCACAGACCTCATGCCGCTAAGATTGACCTTATTACGGGGAAAAGCCCCTGGGCAGGAGACAGAAGGGGCGAGGCAAAGATTCTAGGGGTTCCTATAGCTGCTTCACATCTCTTGAAACAATACTGGAAGGGCTCCAGCCAACGAGCCTTGCAAAGGAGCCGACTGCAGGCCAGGTGAGCGCAGAGTCCACAGGCAGCTTCCAGCCGCTGGTTCGATGGTCCCTGATCTCCATCGCCCATAATTCATGTCCACGCCGTGCAACTCCTGTGTGTAATCAGAGGAGGAATTCCATCTAAGGATTCCTGGCTTCCAGAATCCGTAACCCTTTCTGCACCTCAAAACTGGCACCAGTGCAGTGTAAAGCTTTCTTTCCATGCAGGTCAGCCGCTTCTCCACTTCCCACCTGCCCTCTGCTTAGGCAGAGGAAGTCACAGCTCCAGGCTTCCCTTCCGGCTCTCCTTACAGACTTTTCCAGGCACCTGCCCTGCTGCCCCAGGTCCGCTCCCAGTGCTGGCATGGAAAAGGTTAACACCCCCCCCCCCCCCTCTCTATCCTTCTCATATGCAAGGGTATAAAACGGGGAAAGCCAGCTCCTTCCTCTCACTCCCTTCTGAAGATGGAGCCAGAGCGCCTCCTGCTAAGGATCCGGACTCTGAGTCTGATCCTCCTCCTCCTCCTGCTCAGACTGGTCGATTCCCATCCCAGGCTCGGAGACAGGCAGCCCACAAGCACCGGGGATCTGCTAGGTAGGAGACATTTCCACTTCTGCTGTCAGCGTGGGAGGAGATTAGGGTTTAGGTCCCCTGACTGGGTGCCACCTTGGTAGGGTTAGATCATCATCATAGGTGGGGTCTGGTCCCCTCAGCCCAGGAGAGGTCTATCGGACGTTTATACGCTGTACAGGGAGCCAAGCCCACCCGCTGCTCTCCTGAGATATGCCCTCATCTGCAGTATTGTGTTCAGGACTGGAGGCCGTATCTCCGAAAGCGTCCTGATAATATGAGAGAAAGAGAGATAGAAATACTCCACAAGCAAGAAACCTTTGCGGAAAGTAGAGGGGCGTTACAGTCCTTTTCTGCGGGGATATCCCAAGTTTTTATGTCAGCAAAAAGGAAGCTCTAGAATGAGAGAAAGCAATAAACTCAGAAAAAAAAAGTAAGAAAGCATTTCTTCCAGGAAAGGATAGTAATCCTCTTTATGGAGCTGATAGAGGCAAAACCAGTAACAAGAAAGCCTGGGATAAGCACAGAGGATCCTTAGCTGTGAGGGAGTGAGGGATAAAGCCTGGGATAAGCACAGAGGATCCTTAGCTGTGGGGGAGTGAGGGATAAAGCCTGGGATAAGCACAGAGGATCCTTAGCTGTGGGGGAGTGAGAGGTAAAGCCTGGGATAAGCACAGAGGATCCTTAGCTGTGAGGGAGTGAGAGGTAAAGCCTGGGATAAGCACAGAGGATCCTTAGCTGTGAGGGAGTGAGAGGTAAAGCCTGGGATAAGCACAGAGGATCCTTAGCTGTGAGGGGTAAAGCCTGGGATAAGCACAGAGGATCCTTAGCTGTGAGGGAGTGAGAGGTAAAGCCTGGGATAAGCACAGAGGATCCTTAGCTGTGAGGGAGTGAGGGGTAAAGCCTGGGATAAGCACAGAGGATCCTTAGCTGTGAGGGAGTGAGGGGTAAAGCCTGGGATAAGCACAGAGGATCCTTAGCTGTGAGGGAGTGAGAGGTAAAGCCTGGGATAAGCACAGAGGATCCTTAGCTGTGAGGGAGTGAGGGGTAAAGCCTGGGATAAGCACAGAGGATCCTTAGCTGTGAGGGAGTGAGGGGTAAAGCCTGGGATAAGCACAGAGGATCCTTAGCTGTGGGGGAGTGAGAGGTAAAGCCTGGGATAAGCACAGAGGATCCTTAGCGGTGGGGGAGTGAGGGTTAAAGCCTGGGACAAGCACAGAGGATCCTTAGCTGTGAGGGAGTGAGGGGTAAAGCCTGGGATAAGCACAGAGGATCCTTAGCTGTGGGGGAGTGAGAGGTAAAGCCTGGGATAAGCACAGAGGATCCTTAGCTGTGAGGGAGTGAGAGGTAAAGCCTGGGATAAGCACAGAGGATCCTTAGCTGTGAGAGGGAGTGAGGGGTAAAGCCTGGGATAAGCACAGAGGATCCTTAGCTGTGGGGGAGTGAGGGGTAAAGCCTGGGATAAGCACAGAGGATCCTTAGCTGTGAGGGAGTGAGGGGTAAAGCCTGGGATAAGCACAGAGGATCCTTAGCTGTGAGGGAGTGAGGGGTAAAGCCTGGGATAAGCACAGAGGATCCTTAGCTGTGGGGGAGTGAGAGGTAAAGCCTGGGATAAGCACAGAGGATCCTTAGCTGTGGGGGAGTGAGGGTTAAAGCCTGGGATAAGCACAGAGGATCCTTAGCTGTGAGGGAGTGAGGGGTAAAGCCTGGGATAAGCACAGAGGATCCTTAGCTGTGAGGGAGTGAGAGGTAAAGCCTGGGATAAGCACAGAGGATCCTTAGCTGTGGGGGAGTGAGAGGTAAAGCCTGGGATAAGCAGAGAGGATCCTTAGCTGTGGGGGAGTGAGAGGTAAAGCCTGGGATAAGCACAGAGGATCCTTAGTGATGGGGGAGTGGGGGTAAAGCCTGGGATAAGCACAGAGGATCCTTAATGATGGGGGAGTGTGGGGTAAAGCCTGGGATAAGCACAGAGGATCCTTAGCTGTGAGGGAGTGAGGGGTAAAGCCTGGGATAAGCACAGAGGATCCTTAGCTGTGGGGGAGTGAGGGGTAAAGCCTGGGATAAGCACAGAGGATCCTTAGCTGTGGGGGAGTGAGGGGTAAAGCCTGGGATAAGCACAGAGGATCCTTAGCTGTGAGGGAGTGAGGGATAAAGCCTGGGATAAGCACAGAGGATCCTTAGCTGTGAGGGAGTGAAGGGTAAAGCCTGGGATAAGCACAGAGGATACTTGGCTGTGAGGGAGTGAGAGGTAAAGCCTGGGATAAGCACAGAGGATCCTTAGCTGTGAGGGACTGAGAGGTAAAGCCTGGGATAAGCACAGAGGATCCTTAGCTGTGAGGGAGTGAGGGGTAAAGCCTGGGATAAGCACAGAGGATCCTTAGCTGTGGGGGAGTAAGGGGTAAAGCCTGGGATAAGCACAGAGGATCCTTAGCTGTGAGGGAGTGAGAGGTAAAGCCTGGGATAAGCACAGAGGATCCTTAGCTGTGAGGGAGTGAGGGGTAAAGCCTGGGATATGCACAGAGGATCCTTAACTGTGAGGGAGTGAGGATAAAGCCTGGGATAAGCACAGAGGATCCTTAGCTGTGGGGGAGTGAGAGGTAAAGGCTGGGATAAGCACAGAGGATCCTTAGCTGTGAGGGAGTGAGGGGTAAAGCCTGGGATAAGCACAGAGGATCCTTAGCTGTGGGGGAGTGAGGGGTAAAGCCTGGGATAAGCACAGAGGATCCTTAGCTGTGAGGGAGTGAGGGGTAAAGCCTGGGATAAGCACAGAGGATCCTTAGCTGTGAGGGAGTGAGAGGTAAAGCCTGGGATAAGCACAGAGGATCCTTAGCTGTGGGGGAGTGAGGGGTAAAGCCTGGGATAAGCACAGAGGATCCTTAGCTGTGGGGGAGTGAGGGGTAAAGCCTGGGATAAGCACAGAGGATCCTTAGCTGTGAGGGAGTGAGGGGTAAAGCCCGGGATAAGCACAGAGGATCCTTAGCTGTGAGGGAGTGAGGGATAAAGCCTGGGATAAGCACAGAGGATCCTTAGCTGTGAGGGAGTGAAGGGTAAAGCCCGGGATAAGCACAGAGGTTCCTTAGCTGTGAGGGAGTGAGGGGTAAAGCCTGGGATAAGCACAGAGGATCCTTAGCTGTGAGGGAGTGAGGGGTAAAGCCCGGGATAAGCACAGAGGATCCTTAGCTGTGAGGGAGTGAGGGGTAAAGCCCGGGATAAGCACAGAGGATCCTTAGCTGTGAGGGAGTGAGAGGTAAAGCCCGGGATAAGCACAGAGGATCCTTAGCTGTGAGGGAGTGAGAGGTAAAGCCCGGGATAAGCACAGAGGATCCTTAGCTGTGAGGGAGTGAGAGGTAAAGCCCGGGATAAGCACAGAGGATCCTTAGCTGTGAGGGAGTGAGAGGTAAAGCCTGGGATAAGCACAGAGGATACTTAGTGATGGGGGAGTGGGGGGTAAAGCCTGGGATGGGCTCAGAGAACCTCTAGTGCACTAGGAAGTAATTTAGAGAATATGAGAGTCTCGAGGTCCTTATCTGCCCCCTCCCCCCCTGTTTCTCTGATTATCATGTTTGAAGCTTTAAATATTAAACTAAAGAGTAAAGTCATGATAAGACAGGCTGCATTATAACCTTATGGAACTCTATGCCCACTGAACTACGACTTGAACAGTCCCCAAAGGTCTTCAAAAAAAATCTCAAGACATGGTTATTTACTCAAGCCTACACATGATCCCCCCCTGCTCCTTCCCTCTTCATCCTACCCATCTTGCAAGCACAATGGACATTACCCTTCACGTTCTCCTCCTCCATGATGCAACATCTCTAAATACCCCGGCACGTCCAATCCTCTCTTCCTCCCCCCCCCCCCCCCCCCTTTCCCTCTACTTTAAGTTTTTGCCGTTTAAATTACTTAGCTATTCTCACTGTTAGTTATTTATGTATTAGCTCATAACTATTAACTTGTTCTATGTACAACGTTACTTCTTCCCTTAGTTATCTATATACTAGTTCATAATTATTACTACCTTGTTCTATGTACAACGTTACTTCTTCCCTTAGTTATCTATATACTAGTTCATAAATATTAACTTGTTCTATGTACAACGTTACTTCTTCCCTTAGTTATCTATATACTAGTTCATAATTATTACTACCTTGTTCTATGTACAACGTTACTTCTTCCCTTGGTTATCTATATACTAGTTCATAATTATTAACTTGTTATATGTACAACGTTACTTCTTCCCTTACTTATCTATATACTAGTTCATAATTATTAACTTGTTCTATGTACAACGTTACTTCTTCCCTTACTTATCTATATACTAGTTCATAATTATTAACTTGTTCTATGTACAACGTTACTTCTTCCCTTGGTTATCTATATACTAGTTCATAATTATTAACTTGTTCTATGTACAACGTTACTTCTTCCCTTAGTTATCTATATACTAGTTCATAATTATTACTACCTTGTTCTATGTACAACGTTACTTCTTCCCTTGGTTATCTATATACTAGTTCATAATTATTACTACCTTGTTCTATGTACAACGTTACTTCTTCCCTTGGTTATCTATATACTAGTTCATAATTATTAACTTGTTCTATGTACAACGTTACTTCTTCCCTTAGTTATCTATATACTAGTTCATAATTATTACTACCTTGTTCTATGTACAACGTTACTTCTTCCCTTGGTTTTCTATATACTAGTTCATAATTATTAACTTGTTATATGTACAACGTTACTTCTTCCCTTAGTTATCTATATACTAGTTCATAATTATTACTACCTTGTTCTATGTACAACGTTACTTCTTCCCTTAGTTATCTATATACTAGTTCATAACTATTAACTTGTTCTATGTACAACGTTACTTCTTCCCTTGGTTATCTATATACTAGTTCATAATTATTAACTTGTTCTATGTACAACGTTACTTCTTCCCTTAGTTATCTATATACTAGTTCATAATTATTAACTTGTTCTATGTACAACGTTACTTCTTCCCTTAGTTATCTATATACTAGTTCATAATTATTACTACCTTGTTCTATGTACGTTACTTCTTCCCTTAGTTATCTATATACTAGTTCATAATTATCAACTTGTTCCATGTACAACGTTACTTCTTCCCTTAGTTTTCTATATACTAGTTCATAATTATTACTACCTTGTTCTATGTACAACGTTACTTCTTCCCTTACTTATCTATATACTAGTTCATAACTATTAACTTGTTCTATGTACAACGTTACTTCTTCCCTTACCTATCTATATACTAGTCCATAATTACCACCTTGTTCTATGTACAACGTTACTTCTTCCCTTACTTATCTATATACTAGTCCATAATTATTACCACCTTGTTCTATGTACAACGCTCTGACGTTTTGTTTTGTTTTCCTGTAAACCGACGCGATATCCTAGGATGAACGGCGGTATATAAAAACCAATAAATAAATAAATAAAATAAATAACCAATGGCCAGGTCTTGTCTACTGCACACTAACCCTTCAGCCTTACTGAAAAGGAAGAAAAATAAAACGAAACTCAGCCAGGCACAGGTTTTGAAGTCGCAAGAGAACTGTGCAGGAAAACGTGACCCCAGATATATTTGCGATGATCCGATAGTCCTGGGGACTCGTCACATGGGGTCTCTGCCTAGCAGTCACCCAGGAGCATGCATTCTCGCTCCCAAATCTGTCACACAAGACCCCCACAGTGAAGAGCTGGGGACGGAAGGGATTATCAGTGTGAAGAAAATCACTACAGTATCTTTCTTAACTACAAAACGTATTTATTGTTTTCCATCTCAGAGAGATCTGTGGGCTGAGGTAGCCTGGGCGTTTAAGATGCCTCTTCCCTTTCTTCTGACGTCTGTCCTGAGCCGGCGCTGCCTCCAGACTCTCAGCAGCATGCACAACATGCCTGACCCCTTACCTCCCCACAGTGCAGCGGCCTACAGAGTCCAGACCCCACCGGCACTGGGCTTCTAGAGACGCAAATGTTCTCCTCACACAGCGCGGTACAGGGCTAGGCCCTTCTGCTGTCCACACCCTGTGCACGGGCTGAGCACAGCAGGAACTCACAAATGGGGAACCTTGTGCAACCCTCGCTCACTAATAACGCTGCATTTATACCATGCATTCCCTGCCTATCACCTTACTGCCACCTACGCACCCTAAATCTTGCAATTCTGTAACAGCTATTCAGCATTTCCCAGTTATCTTGCCCATGTGATTCCAGTGCAAACCATTTGCTGGTACTAAAAGTAAACTTTCCTCCTTCATCCATTTCAGATCTGCACTTCCAGGAAGGACCCCCCGACTTGCTGGTGGGACCAGGGACCGAGCATGCAAAAGCCACGTCATCCTTGGTGTGGAGGAACAGCAGCGGCACGGCCAGGAGCAGAAGGAGGAGGAGGCTGGCGCCCGGGACCCGGCCTCGGGAGAAGGCGGACGAGCGCGAGTGCCGGCTGAAGAGTCTGCAGCTGCGGGTCAAGGACCTGGGCCTGGGCTACGACTCCGAGGAGACCATCCTCTTTAAGTACTGCAGCGGCGGCTGCCCCAAGGCCCGCACCAACCACGACCTGACCCTCTCCCTGCTCCTGAAGAGCGACATCCCGGCTCTCATAGAGGAGAAGGTCTTCAGCGACCCCTGCTGCCGGCCTACGCATTACGAGGACGTGGCCTTCCTGGACGACAGCCACCAGTGGCACAAGGTGGAGAAGCTGTCTGCCTCCACCTGCAGCTGCGTGGGCTGATGCGGCTGCGGGAAGGAGCTTCTCTTCTGCGCACTGGACTGGCCGTGCTTGGAACTCAGGTACAGGTGTCAGCCAAACACCTGCCACACCTCAAACAGAATCAAACGCCTCCATTCACAAGCCGGGCTGCCTGGGGGTTTCCATGTGATGCTTTAGTGCGGACGTGGAAATTACTAGGGGGGGGGGGGGGACAGGGAACTCCAGGATAAGCACCAGCAGCAGTCAGGAGACGTCTGGATCTAGAAGTCCGTACATTTTGTTATCCAGGCCCGGAGCATTTCTAGTTACAAATCCCCTATCATGTGCTCTGAGCTTTAAACGCCAGTTGCGCTTTCGTCAGATCTAGGGCTCAGCTAACGTGCAAACAGAAAGGTTTTCTATTTTAAAGAGAGGGGAGCAGATAGGCGAGCTGAAACGTAAAAACAAGTATCATGTCAGCAATGATCCCTATAGGCGCAGCGCCCCCTACCCCGATGAGCTTACAGTCTCAGCAGCAGCGCATGCACAGCTGAAACGGAGACAGGCGTCAGGGTTCCTTGCACCAAAACGTCCACTGGGCAGAGCCTGGGGCTTAGTGTCCGAAATAGCGGTGAGCCTTCCCCCTCAGTCTGCCCTTATAAAAGAAGGAACAGCCCAATCGACAGGACCCGCACAGGTCAGAGGTGGCAGGGAGGCAGCCCGTCTGGTACCAGGAGCCGTGAGCTGTCTCCTGCGAGAGGCACTGAAGGTGCCTGCTGGACTGGACAGGACGATCTCCTCACACCGCGAGGATCGCTTCTCGCTAGAAATCGCTGTTTTTAAATTCTGATGTAATTCACCTTGTAAATGTTTCTTCTTTTCCGACTCCCGTCAGCTGTTTGTGCGGGGGGGGGGGGGGGGGGGGAGAAGATGTTTGCAAACACCGGGCTGGGAATGAAATTAAAAAAAAAAAAATAAGGCAGACTGGAAGGACCTTACGGTTCTACGGAAGAAGGGAGCCAAAATACAGCCCGGACTTCCAGCGTGGGGAAGGAGCGGACCCGTCACCCCCCCCCCCCCACCCCTCC
Source organism: Rhinatrema bivittatum (assembly GCF_901001135.1). NCBI lineage: Eukaryota > Metazoa > Chordata > Amphibia > Gymnophiona > Rhinatrematidae > Rhinatrema > Rhinatrema bivittatum. Next base: position 45,395,292 of record NC_042633.1, read on the forward strand.
TCTGGTTTGCTGGGGGCTCGTGGTTAGAGGAATCTCAGCAGCCCGCCCCTAACTGCGGGGTTTTTTGTATAATAGAAAGATATTTATGGATTTATAAATTATTTAATTTATTGCCTTGCTCTCTCTTGCCCGTTTCTCAGATTTTGCCGTCCTGCCTCCTAATTTATTTGGCTCTTATTGTACATAATAAGCGTTTTTTTTCCCCTTCCCGTACATGCCTAATCCTTACCGGGACGTGTGTTTCTGTGAACAATAAAAGCGCTATGGAACCTGCCGACGTCCGATCTGGTACAATGCTTTGGAGTCAGCCCCCCCCCCCCCCTGCAGCCGATACTGCCCCCCACGTATCAAGCACCTCAACGGAGGGAGGGGCACATTTTCCACTATTTCCTCTCCCTCCAAGCCAAAAACTCGTCAGATACAGAGGCTCTTTCACTTCCCGGCTGCACATCCACCAAGACGTGCCAGGGCTTGCAGGAAGATGCACAACCGGAAAGAATAGGAACGCGGAGTCCGGGCAGGCTGTGATGCCATTTATTGACCAAGGATGGGCAAAGATGTGTCACATGGGTCCCGGGTCTTCGTTCTGTCACCCTCCCTTTCACGGATGAGGAACTGGAAGCAAAGGTCCGTGCCGCCGGTTTGTGCCCCCATTCGCTGCCCCTTCGCCGCGTGGCCCTGCGTGTCCAGTCCGTGCTCCTCCCCTGCTTGCACGCCATTCTGGGAGAGACTTGAATATAAAGCGAGTCGCGTGCGGCCAGGAGCCGGCACAGCCTGTTGGGTTTTTTTTTGCTAACCCAGGCGGGGGCTGGGAAGAGGATCCAGGCAGCGATTCCTACGCTGGATGGGGAGAATCTGGCAGGTTACGGCAGATGACAGAAATCCGGCGGTCTCGGGCAACCTTCTGTCCATTAAAGAAGGATTCCTCGTCTCGCAAGAGCTCGTGAGTGAACTCATAGCGGGCTCTTCCTCTGTATAGAAAGAAGACTGCGTCAGTACTAGGGACTCCAGGGCACCCACAAGGGTGCAAGTCAAACCATAAACCTCTGTTCCTCTCAGAAAACGGAAAAAAACTCTCTCCTGTTTGCATTTCCCCTTTCCTCCGACCACCAGATTCTTGGTATACATTTCAGTAAGTTTTTCCAAAGTTGGTTGAGCCCGGGGGGAGAATATTTTGAACAGGGATGCTAAAAGGCCTGCAGGCAGGAAGCCCTGCTCCCGTTATAGGACCCTACCTGAGGATGTAGAGGCAACGTCGCTCCAGCAAGAGATCAGCCCAGTCGTCCTGGTTCTCCTGACTCACCAGTCGCATCACGCTGGAGGAGAGCAGGCACAGGCCGGCAATGGTGCTGCCACAGAACTGGCGGGGGAAGAAAAGAATCTAGTTCTGCCGAGCTGTGCATTTCCCCTTAGCAGATTCCCCCCAGCGTATCCCATGAGCGACCCAAGCAGAGAGAGGGATCCCAGAGCAGGGGTGAACGCCTCTTTTGAACCTCCCGCTTTGTAGACACTGCGCAGCAAGAAACAACCTGAGAGGTTTACTACACTGGAAAGGTGAATAATAGATATAACCAAGCATTTGGCAGAGTCACCATTAAAGATTTGGAAGACTAAAACGTGGACTCCTGCCACGGCCCTCAGAGCCCAGGGCAGTAATTGAGCCTCTTACCTTAACGCTATCAATATGAGCTTTAATGTAGCCACTCTTCTCCAGATCCAGGACGTGCACCAAAGAGAGCTGAGGTACTCCGGGAGGGAAAGCTGCATCTCGGACACGCTGCAGAATTTCCGAGCTCTCTTCTGTCCAGCGCAATTTCTCTGTTTCTCGGAAGCCATGGATTGCCTGAACAATCAAGAGAATCAAATTAGGACATAGGTAGGAGACCCTGCTCCCACCATCTCTCACTGCGTGACCTTGAGCAAGGAGTCACGCAGAGCTATGACACCTGCAGCCTTAGCTCCCAACCCCACTGCCCCCGCCATCTCTCATTGCGTCACCCTCAGTCTGGGGCCACTCAGAGCTGTCACACCTGCAGTCCCAGCTCCCATCTCTCACTGCTTCACCTTCAGCAAGGAGTCACTCAGAGCTGTCACACCTGCAGCCCCAGCTCCCAACCCCATTGCCTCCACCATCTCTCACTGCTTCACCTTCAGCCTGGGGTCACTCAGAGCTGTCACACCTGCAGCCCCAGCTCCCAACCCCATTGCCTCCACCATCTCTCACTACTTCACCTTCAGCCTGGGGCCACTCAGAGCTGTCACACCTGAGGTCCCAGCTCCCATCTCTCACTGCGTGACCTTGAGCAAGGAGTCACGCAGAGCTATGACACCTGCAGCCTTAGCTCCCAACCCCACTGCCCCCGCCATCTCTCATTGCGTCACCCTCAGTCTGGGGCCACTCAGAGCTGTCACACCTGCAGTCCCAGCTCCCATCTCTCACTGCTTCACCTTCAGCAAGGAGTCACTCAGAGCTGTCACACCTGCAGCCCCAGCTCCCAACCCCATTGCCTCCACCATCTCTCACTGCTTCACCTTCAGCCTGGGGTCACTCAGAGCTGTCACACCTGCAGCCCCAGCTCCCAACCCCATTGCCTCCACCATCTCTCACTACTTCACCTTCAGCCTGGGGCCACTCAGAGCTGTCACACCTGAGGTCCCAGCTCCCATCTCTCACTGCGTGACCTTCAGCCTGGGGCCACTCAGAGCTGTCACACCTGCAGCCCCAGCTCCCATCTCTCACTGCTTCACCTTCAGCAAGGAGTCACTCAGAGCTGTCACACCTGCAGCCCCAGCTCCCAACCCCATTGCCTCCACCATCTCTCACTACTTCACCTTCAGCCTGGGGCCACTCAGAGCTGTCACACCTGCAGCCCCAGCTCCCAACCCCATTGCCTCCACCATCTCTCACTACTTCACCTTCAGCCTGGGGCCACTCAGAGCTGTCACACCTGAGGTCCCAGCTCCCATCTCTCACTGCGTGACCTTCAGCCTGGGGCCACTCAGAGCTGTCACACCTGCAGTCCCAGCTCCCATCTCTCACTGCGTCACCTTCAGCAAGGAGTCACTCAGAGCTATGATACCTGCAGCCTTAGTTCCCAATCCCACTACTCCCACCATCTCTCACTGCCTGCCTCACCTTCAGCCTGGGGCCACTCAGAGCTGTCACACCTGCAGCCCCAGCTCCCAACCCCATTGCCTCCACCATCTCTCACTACTTCACCTTCAGCCAGGGGCCACTCAGAGCTGTCACACCTGCAGCCCCAGCTCCCAACCCCATTGCCTCCACCATCTCTCACTACTTCACCTTCAGCCAGGGGCCACTCAGAGCTGTCACACCTGCAGCCCCAGCTCCCATCTCTCACTGCGTCACCTTCAGCAAGGAGTCACTCAGAGCTATGATACCTTCAGCCTTAGTTCCCAATCCCACTACTCCCACCATCTCTCACTGCCTGCCTCACCTTCAGCCAGGGGCCACTCAGAGCTGTCACACCTGCGGTCCCAGCTCCCATCTCTCACTGCGTCACCTTCAGACTGGGATCAGAGCTGTGACACCTGCAGTCCCAGCTCCCAACCCCACTGCCCCCACCATCTCTCACTGCGTGACCTTCAGCCCGGGGTCACTCAGAGCTGTGACACCTGCAGTCCCAGCTCCCAACCCCACTGCCCCCACCATCTCTCACTGCATGACCTTCAGCCCGGGGTCACTCGGAGCTGTCACACCTGCAGTCCCAGCCCCCACCATCTCCCACCGCGTGACCTTCAGCCCGGGGCCACTCGGCGCGGCCGTGAACTCTCCGGGGCAGGCATCCCGCGCACTCACCCCGTCCCAATGCTCGCGCTGGTAGCGCTGGCGCCGCAGGTCAGGCTCCAGCTCCCGGCACAGCGCCGCCTCCTCCCGCCGGCTCAGAAAGTCCGGCCGCACCTGCACGTCCCCGGCCAGCCGCTGCAGAACGAGCGGGCCCGCCGCCGCCAGCCAGGAGCTCCCGCGCCGCAGGGCCCGGACGGCGGCGACGCGAAGGAAGCGCCTCACGGCCCGCGCCGGCCCCATCGGTTACCAGGGAAACGGCGCGGGGCAGGCCGGGACCGGCTGCACAACAAGAGCAACTTTATTGCGAGCACGAAGGACAGGCTGGGAACGCTCTGACGACAAGAACCACTTTAGTCAGCACGAGCCTTCAACAAGCACAACTTTATTCCGAGCACTAAGGACAGGCTGGGAACGCTCTGACGACAAGAACCACTTTAGGCAGCACCAGCCTTCAACAAGCACAACTTTATTCCGAGCACTAAGGACAGGCTGGGAACGCTCTGACGACAAGAACCACTTTAGTCAGCACGAGCCTTCAACAAGCACAACTTTATTCAGCACCAGCCTTCAACAAGAGCAACTTTATTCCGAGCACTAAGGACAGGCTGGGAACGCTCTGACGACAAGAACCACTTTAGTCAGCACGAGCCTTCAACAAGCACAACTTTATTCAGCACAAGCCTTCAACAAGAGCAACTTTATTCCGAGCACTAAGGACAGGCTGGGAACGCTCTGACGACAAGAACCACTTTAGTCAGCACGAGCCTTCAACAAGCACAACTTTATTCAGCACAAGCCTTCAACAAGAGCAACTTTATTCCGAGCACTAAGGACAGGCTGGGAACGCTCTGACGACAAGAACCACTTTAGTCAGCACCAGCCTTCAACAAGCACAACTTTATTCAGCGTGCAACAGGCTGCGAACACTCCAGCGACAGCCCCAGGAGTGCACGAGTCAGCTGCTGCTCTATTGCATCTGGATTTTTAAGGCACTTGACAAAGGCCCTTATGGAAGATTCATCAGTAAATTAAAGTCATGGGCTAGGAGGAAGTGTCCTATTGTGGACAGGAAAAACAGTAGGCCGAGGTGGTTATTTCTCGCAACAGAGAAAGGTAAATAGTGGCCTGCCCTAGGAATCTGGGCTGCGACTGGTGCTTTTAAATATTTGTAAATGATCTGGAAAAGGGAGGGAGGAGATCACATTAGCAGAAAACAAAGGTATTCAAAATTGTTAGATCATGAGCTGATTGTATAAAGTTGTTCTTGTAATTCCTCAGCGTGTAGAGGATGCTGGGCACCTCCCTTTCTAGAGTGACACAAACAGGTCTTGTTTTCAGGACATCCACAATGAATATGCATGAGACATAAGGGAGCAGTGCATGCAAATATACCTGCATGCATATTCGTTTTGGATGTCCTGAAAACAAGACCTGTTTGTGTCACTCTAGAAAGGGAGGTGCCCAGCATCCTCTACACTCTGCATAAAGTTGTTCTTGTAATTCCTCAAAATCACTCCAACATCGTAGTTGCCGACCCCTGGGCTAGGAAAACTGCATGTTTACTCAGAACACGCTCCATGGCAAAAGGAGAAAGCAGAGTAGCAGCTGTATTAATGCAAGGCAGACTCCATCTCAGTATCACGATCACTCAGGACCAGAATCCCTCAGGATCAGGGATAGCTGAATAGTCATGTTATCCCAGCACTTGGTTATTTTGTGGCTGATGTTCACTTCTTTTCCCTCCCTTATTCCTATATCATTTTTTATTTACCATATTCATCCATCTTCAGCTGTCCCTAGTGTATTCATGCATTTTATATAGCAAGGTTTGTTTGGACTTTAAAAAATATCCAACCATGGCCTTGTACAAACCCCAAAGCTCAAATGCAAACAAAAAAAAAAAAAAGCTAAAAATGATTGCACAATCAGTTTGTATTCTAGGTAATCAAGCTCTGCAACTGAGCCTGCATCTCAGTTCAGTTGCAGAATCAGCTATATCTGATGAATACTGGTGCCTGGTAGCCTAAGAAGCAGGTCTGTTTGTGGCCCCTGAAAAGCCAAGGTTGTGCCTCTGTTCAGCAGTACAGGCATGCTATGCTCCATGCAGATTCCAATACATTATGCTGTTTAGTACATATGACATTTAAAGAGCAAAACAGTGGGGCTCCCTTCCTGACAGTCAGTGTTATTACAGAGGGGTGCATAAGACCTGCCACAGCACCAGAGTAGCAATCATGTCCCAAATATATATCTATGTTCCACTGTAGCAGTGGTCACCTTCTGAGAAAGTTGGGTTAAGCTTCCTTATCCAGAGACACAGCCGCTCCAGGTACCCTTGCAATGAGGACAAGACATAATGCAATCAGAGTCTGCCTTAAGATATGAAATGATCCAAGGGTGTAGTCCTCTCCCTTCAGGACAATCATTCACACTCAGGCACTGGGAGAAAAGAAAGCTGGGAGCAGGCAGAAGAGCCAGGAGTGTGTCTCTACCCCACAGCGGGCAGACGCATATATCAAAACAGTCACTCACGCTACAGCAAGTACTGGTTTAGGACAGCAGCTTCCTGTCTGAGCTCTCTCCTCTCATAATCCCCCATACTTCTGCCTGTTTCCATGCCAGACACCACTTAAACAGTTCCATATGGGAACCTCGCTCCACATTTAGATGTGAAGGTATTTTGTTTTTTTGACCCAAATGCTATTTGGAAAAATTCCATCAGTCCCCCACCTCCCCCTTCCGCAGATGCTTCATTTTCAGAAGCCAGGTGCACAGTTGTGTGTGTGCTGCAAAATGGGGGAGGGAACTCTGAATCCAAATATCATGGTGATTACAGACCACTTCCCCAATGGGATGCTGAGAGCAAGGGTCAAGGCAGCAGGCAGCCATTAACCATTAACCTGTAGAAACCAGGCAAAGCCGCTCAACAAGCAGCACAGGAAACCCAAGCCAGACAGCAAAGAATGGATTCATGTCTTTATTATTCTTTCATACAACTAATAATATGAACACAGGTACAGCACAAAGGACCCAAGCAAAGCACTGGAGGATTTCTCACCCGTCATCACCTACATGTACAAGCAATGATCCAAGGACGGCGTGTGTCTTCCCTCGTCCAGTGCACACCCAGCATCCTCTCTCAGATCTCCCTTACCCATGCAGAATATTAATCCATAAAATGAGACAGAATGAAAGAAGAAAAAAAAAGTCTAGCAGGAGGTGCAGATAAACTAATGCGTGAAGCATGGAGAAGCTGATCCTGTCAGATCTATGAGAAGCATGGGAAGGGAGATGTTTAGAAGGAAGCATCCAGGAACTGGCTGAGGAGATTGCTGCGGAGTAGCAGGAAGTCCTCTGTCTGGGTCTGGCAGGCACTCTCTCGGCGGTTGAAACTGGCAGGGATTTGCGATCTCTCGCTGTGCAATGGGGACAGGTTCTCTCTCTCATCAAGGCACAATGGCATGCTCTGCTGCCCGCAGTCACACAAAAAGCTCTCTCCCACAGAAAAGGTCCTACAAGACAAAGTGAGAGGAAGGCACAGAGTCCGTGACTCTTCAGCATCCTGTCTGGAGGTTTCGCCCGCTTTTCTAGATAATGCTCACGGTGGCTTGCAGCAGCATTAGTAATTCAAGACAGCAAGCCCCTGCCCCAGAGGAGGGTCAGCAAGGTGTCAAGGAGCTAACCCGAGGACTCCTAAATTATCAAAGAGGTCTTCCCAAGGTTTGTGACCTTGCCTGAAACATTCTTAAACCAGATTTTCTAAAGAGAGACCGGCCTGTCTTAGCCACAGCAGGAAGGCCCTCTCCCTCCTCTCACCTGTTCTCCGGTGTGAGCTTCAACACACGATACAGCTCAGCGGTGCTGGGGGTCTCCACACGCTGTTTGCTCGCTGACACAGCTGGAGGTGTGCTCGCCCTCGCATTACCAGGCAGCAGGTAGGGGTTTTCACTCGGTCCGAGCCACATGGCAGCCTCAGTAAGGTTCCCGTGCTCCAGACCTGAGGTACGGGGGGCAGAATACAGATTAAGACCGAGTGCCCAGTGCTTGGAACTCGGCAGAGCCCAGGCAAGTCGAGAGATTGACCTCAAGAGCTGACACCACTCACCCAAGGCAGGCCAGGGGAAGGTGCTTCGCTGATCCAAGCTCGGCACCATGTTGAGGAACTGATGCTTCAGGAACAGGGCACGTTCCTCCTCAAGTTGCTTCCGCTGGCCATGAAAAAGCAGCAGCAGATTATTGCCATCAGGGCAGAGTCACCACACACCCAGCAAAAGTTCATAAAAAAAACAAAACAAAAACCACACACCACTAACGCACCCCTTTACTCAAAGCATTAAAACGAAGACAGAACGTACAGCCAGAGCAGGAAGGAATCTCAAACTCACACTTGAGTTCCTGCCCTGGCTACAGAGTAGAAGGACCTGTACTGGAGGAGCGACCCCCACTGTACAGAGAACAGTGCCAAAGGCCTTGATTAACAAGGGGACCTGGTCATTTGGGCAGTCATCCACCAGAGGCGCAAAACCTGTCCTTGCTGCAGGACCCCCATTCACGTCCTCTCATCCATCCAAACCTCATATCCCAGCCGAATTGCCGCTTCCGTGAAGTTCCATCGCTCCGCCTGGAGCGTCCTCTTCTGCTGCTCCAGCTTCCCTCTCTCCTCCTGCAGTCGCAGCTGCTCCTCCAGGAAGTAGGAGCCTCTCACCTGGGAGGGGAGCCGGCCGTTTTGGGCAGCCAGCAGCTGCTCCTGCAGAAAGCAGCATAGGAGTCACCCTCCACCCCAAAAACACGCACTCAGGCTTCAGGTACTCACCCGCCGCACGGCACTCACCTGCATGATCTGCTGCTGCATAACGATCAGATCCCGGCTCTCTGCAATCTCCCGCTTCAGCACTGAAATCTCTCTCTCGTGGTCTGTCGTCGGGATCACATCGTGCCTGTCTTCTCCTGCAGAGGGCATAAAAGACGTCAGCAGGTGGGAGGGGAAGGTGCTGAGAAATGCAACCCTCTCCATTCCCCTCATATCAAAGTCTCTGCTTCAGAAGGCAGTGGTTATGGCAGCGGCAGCAGCATCCACCAGATTTAAAAAGTAATTTGAAAGAGGAGTTTGGGAGGGAGAGCCGAGAGGGCTCGGTCCCATCACCACCTTTGCATTTTAATGAACACCGAACCCCCCCTTTGCTGTGTGCATTATAGAAGCCTTAGCCCACACTGTTTAGCTAGATGTGACTGCACGCCCGAGTCTACCATGGACCGGCCCACCTCGGCGCTCCAGCCTCTGCAGGTGCCTCTTCAGGCTGCGCCACTGCTCGCAGATACTGTGCGTCAGCTGCTCACTCGCAGATCCGTGCGACTGGCTCATGTCCCCTTCAGTCTCCTGGTGAAAGAAATCCTGCGAGGGAAAGCAGCTATCAACCCCCACCTCAAACCGACCATCTCAGCTTTATATTTACTTATTTTTATATAATCGAAGCTTCATAAGAACATAACTAATGTTAACCGATGAGAACATTCATTTAAAAATATTTGCATTTCCAAAATTAAATGGAGAAGTAAATACTAAGTTTCATAATAAAAACAAATAAAATAGTAAGATAAGCATAAAATTTAAACAGTTAAAGAAGCAGATCAGTAAGAGCAGAAATACAATTAACTAAATATTTATATTAAAGGGGGTATATAATTCTTAGGTTAAAACTCTTGGAAGGCTTGTTTGAAAAGCCATGTGTTTTAATACCCTTTTTAAATATTTTAATGTCCAATTTCATTCTTAGTTCCTATGGTAGAGAGTTCCACAGCTGGGGACAGGCAATGGAAATAGCCCTCACATTATTTAAATTAACAATTTTAGGACAAGGTACGGGTAACATCCCTGTACCTGCTGATCTTGTAATTTAACAACTTTTTTATACCGACATTCATGGGTACATCATATCGGTTTATATGGAACCAAGAGAAATACAGTGAAATGGAGGGGGGGAGGGGGGAAGGGAGTGGAAGGAACGGGGTAGAACAGGGTAAAGGCATAAGAAAAGTAACGGATACAACTAACAAGAGAAATATTTTATATTGTTATAACTTTCATTATATAAGAAACATGAGGTAGTTAGCATAGCAATAATCACATGGAAGATAACGAGATGACAAAATAAATTAGCTTGATAATAATGTGGGAGGATAAGGGAGAAGGTGGAATTCTTGATGGGATATGGAAACGTAAGTTTGAGGTTAACCATTCTATCTTTTCATTGTAGAGGGTTTTATGAATTAGCGCTAGAACTTCATGCTGAGCCCTGTATTTAACAGGCAACCAATGAAGGTCCTTTAATATTGGCGTAATAGGTTCATATCTTCTAGTTCCCGTCAATAGTCTAGCCGCTGCGTTCTGTAATAATTGTAGTGGCCTTGTAACATTCGCTGGTAGGCCCAAAAACATCTAATTACAGTAATTGATTTTGACAAAACAAGTGCTTGTAAAACTGTCGTAAAATCTTTTGGAAATAGGAGAGGCTTCAATCTTTTAAGAACATTTATACACAGCACATGGAATTACACCATCACTAACGCTGGGGCAACTAAATGGATTTAGTAAAATGCAGACTTTTGCAAATGCAGTTTTAGTGATTTGAGCAGTTTTTGCTTTACTAAAGCACAGGGACAGCAGCTGCCGCACAGGACCCCCCCAAGCAGTAAGCACAGACAAAATTATTGGGAAAACAAGTTACTGTGGCCACACTTACACTTAAGCTGTCCTCGCGCCGCAAGCTGAGCAAGTGCTGCATGTCCCTCTTCATCTGCTCCTGAAATCGCTTCAGCTCAAAGTTCTCTGCCACCAGCTCCTTATTGCTTTTCTCCAGATGCCTGATAATTGTTTGCAGTGATGCCACATCTTCCTCCTTCCTGAAGCAGAGAAGGGTACAGGGTGGTACAGAGGAGTATGGAGGACAGAGCATGGCTCTGCCCAAAGCAGCATGGAGCTGCAGGTAGTGGATACAGCCCCTTCCCTCCATCCCACTATTGGTCACATTATACGTAGAACTGGTCGTCTTACTTCACTTCCACTCTCCCCTTCCTCCTGGAAGCTCTCGTCACCTCTGCCTGCTTCAGGGCACCAGGAACCGCTACAGGAAGCAAAAACAAAGTTGAATACAGAATGCAAGATGAAGAGGGACAGCCTCTGCCTGCTATTCTTTCCCCATCTTATCCTGAGGAGCCAGGAACAGAGCAGGGGAGAGTTAGCTTGTACTATGAGGGATTTCCAGTGCATACTTTTCTGATATAAAGGCAGCAGGTCCCCAATTTCCAGCGTGCTCCCTGCCCTGATCTCCTTAGACCTGCAACCAAACCGCTTAAAGACTACAATTTTTATTTTGTAGTCTTTTTGGAGAGTCAAATAATACAAAGAACTGCAAGTTTGTCAATGGCAATGCCCCTACGCCTCCAGCATAAAGCTGGATGGAGCCCTAAAAATGCAACAGAGAATCTGGCGATTAACGTTAAGTGCTCCCATTAGCCCTAGATACCCAACCTAAGGATAAGCTCTCGGTAGGTGGGCGTTTACGGAGCTCTATGGGAAAACGCCCAAATCAGCTCAGCTGAGCAATGAGGCGCTGTCCGTGACCCAGGACTTCAGGTGCACGGCTCTACCGCTTGTGCCGAAATCCTCCTGTCCCGTGCACGGTTGCACCCAAACCCCCACCGAGCCCCCTGCACCTGCCCTCCGAGTCTTCTTGTCAGCTAAGAGCTTCAGCCGCTGGATTTCCAGCTCCCTGCGCTTCATGCTGCCGCTGGCCGGGGGGGGGTAGCTCGCGACGCTCTGCAGCTTCGGTGGCGCGAGCACGGACGCGCTCTTTTATTCCCTGCCCGCGCCCTCGCAGAGCTGGCGTCGCACCCCGTGACGTCAGACAACGACCCAGCCTCAGCGCCACGCTCGCGCCATTGAAATAAACCGCCGCAGCAGCCACGCCCCCCGACGGGTGGTCATTGATTGGCGAAAAGAAAGCACCGCCCCCATCCGGAACCCCGAGGTCTCAGCAAGTGAAAGGGCGGGGCCTGCGACGCGCAGCTGACCTGTAAAGTAAGCCCGGAAGTGGGCGGAGACAACGCAGACTTCCTCACCTGCCCCGGAAGCGGGCGGGGCAAGACATGTAACGAATAGCCCAGCCTCACGCCCGAGAGCAGAAACATAAGAACATGCCATGCTGGGTCAGACCAAGGGTCCATCAAGCCCAGCATTTATTTTATTTATTTATTTATTTAAGTTTTTTATATACCAACATTCAAGACAGTGGTCCCATCATGCTGGTTCACAAGAAACAGGGGTGAAACTTTACCATTTAACAAAAGTGCAAAAGAGCAGTTACATATAACAAGGACAACAATAATAATAGCATCCTGTGTCCAACAGAGGCCAATCCAGGCCATAAGAACCTGGCAATTACCCAAAAACTAAGAAGATCCCATGCTACTGATGCAATTAATGGCAGTGGCTATTTTCTAAGTCAACGTAATTAATAGCCATTAATGGACTTCTCCTCCAAGAACTTATCCAATCCTTTTTTAAACACAGCTATACTAACTGCACTAACCACATCCTCTGGCAACAAATTCCAGAGTTTGTGCGTTGAGTGAAAAAGAACTTTCTCCCATTAGTTTTAAATGTGCCCCATGCTAACTTCATGGAGTACCCCCTAGTCTTTCTATTATCCAAAAGAATAAATAACCAATTCACATCTACCCGTTCTAGACCTCTCATGATTTTAAACACCTCTATCATATCCCCCCCTCAGCTGAAAAGTCCTAACCTCTTTAGTCTTTCCTCATAGGGGAGCTGTTTCATTCCCCTTATCATTTTGCAGCAGCTGCAGTAGTGGGGAGGGAGTAGCAGTAATGGTGCAGTAACTACAGAGGAGCAGCAGCTGCAGTTGCTTTTTTATGATGGGGGGAGGTGAGCAGCAGCAGGGCAGTGAGTGCAGGTGCCCTGCTCTCTGCTGTAGTAACAGATCCGGGAGGGCGACGAAGCTCATTTCCTTCCTCAGATGCATTAAACAACCACAATTAAAAGCCTGCCAGAGCCTCCTCACCTCTGCTTCCTGCTGCAAACGTCATCAACCAGCAGTTCCACCCCTTTCTTGCTGCGTGCCCAGGAATGCCGGGAAGAAAGCTGACAACACAGCACATACGCAATTTTAACCATGCCATGCTGCATGTGGGGATTTTTCTCTGGTCCTGCACTCTGGGATCGCACAGCGCTAGCACTGTTAGTACTAGAGGAGTACAGAGCAGAGCATGCACGACGCAAGAGCGGCGGCCCGTTAGAGCCCCTACTACAGCCTTACGCTTCAGCACCATTTGAGGCGGCTAAGGGGATGGAAGGCTGGGGGCGCAGGGCATAGGCAGCCGCTCTTAAAAGTCTACGATTAGCCAGATAAACACCGTCAGGTTTATGGATCTCAAGTCAGATAAGAACATGCCATACTGGGACAGACCAAGGGTCCATCAAGCCCAGCATCCTGTTTCCAACAGTGGCCAATCCAGGCCATAAGAACCTGGCAAGTACCCAAAAACAGCTGAATATCAACCACATCGGTGCACACAGCAGTGGCATTCCAGGCCAGAACTTACATTGCATAGGCTTGTCCAGGGCTTATCATACACCATGAGCAAGCTTGCCCATGATGATAACTAATAGACCATCGCAGTCTAGAGAACAGATTAAGGCTTGCACGTCCTCTCTCAAGGATGACAGGGACGCTATAGCATTTCCCCATGAGCTACAGCCACAGAGCAAGACCAGTCCCAGACAGGGAATAGGATACTAGTTTACCCTGGCACCGCTGTGTCACTCTCCTATACATCAGGGCTAGAGAATCATTCAGAGTTAAATCTAGTCCTCAAGATTCAAACTGTAAATCCAGTGTATGACAGAAAGGGGCTTGTACTGTCTGCATCGAGCTCCACCCTCCAAAAACACAGCCATGCTCAGCGCTAGCCTCCCCTTAAAAAAAAATCCCAGCAATACACAAAAGGGAAGAGGACCATAGAATTTTTTTAATTTATAAATGTCTCCAACTTACTTTTAATAGAAAAAAAAATCTCTCACTAAGGCAACAGTAAACAATGATAGAGAGTTTTATATCACATACAAATGGAAAAAATACACAGATGGGACTAAATCAATTAAAAATATTTGTGAGAAAACTGTTGTGGCACCATCCTGTCCGCTCTCGTCCTGGCAGGCGTTCTGTCTCTACCATTTCTTCTTGTGCTCGTCCATAGACACCCCGCCAGGCCCTAGAGCCACCACCAGGAGGAGGCCTCCTATGACCGACATGGTCTGGAAAAAGTCATACTTGAGGAAGTCATGGAGGGGCCTGTAGGTGGGGATGTTCCAGAAGGCGTTCTGCAGCAAGTTAATGATCAGCAGCCAGATCACCAGCGTCAGCGCTGCCAGCTTGGTCTTAAAGCCAACGGCCACTAGAATAATCAGCGCCGTACCGAAGATATCCTGGAAAATCTACACAGAGGCAAAAGGAAAAAAAACCAAAACAAAACACACACGAGCTGTGAAAAAAATAGATCTTAGGACTAAGAAGAAGATGTCAGGACGGGAGCCTCCTGCGAGGCACAGGCAGGCCTTCAGCTCTGCCCAGAAGCCGGAATGGGCTTCTGATACCCTTCATGCCATCTCCAGCAACAAGACGCCGTCTTCTTTATTCTAACAGGTAAAAAAAAATCCCTGTAAGGCAAACCCTCAATCTATACACAGTGATAAAAAGCTGCTGCAGCACTAGGGGTCATGCCCTGAAACCCCACGGGAGCGGACTTGGGAACAGTCACAGAAAGCGTGGCCATAAAGACAAAGACAGTAATGGAATCCAGCAGGGAGTGGGAAGAGATGGGGCAGTAATTACCCTGTGCCTTCGGCAGGAGTGATAATCTGCACACAGCGGTGGTTACTGCTAGGTAAGACCAAGGTCCTCCAAGCCCAGTATCGGGCACAGGCAGACAGCCAAAGGCATTGGGGGGGGGGGGGGGGGTAACCTGCAGACAGCAACCGGTCCTGCCCGTAACCTGCTGGGCAGATTGGACGGACACCTTTACTCTTACATTCCTCTTTGCCGACCAGAGATGTTTTGCAAGCAGAAAGTTAAGTGCTTAGCCAGTGAAGGGTGGTCACTTACAGTGAAGGCGCTGGCTTCCAGGTGTAACAGAGTCATGAACATGAGCACCAGCAGGACCCGGCCGCCCAGCTGCATGTACTGCCGCGGAGAGTTATCGTTCATGGTGGGGACCCCGGCGAACATGGACTTCCCTTCCGAGCGCGACTCTGCCAGCAGCAGCAGCAATCCACCACCCAGGGCAAGGTTCCTGCAGCACAAGAGGAGGCGAAAACAACAGCTCAGGAGGTCACAAGCCCTGCCAGAGGCACAGAGAGAGACCAGAGACACAGCTCCCTGCTGCAAGCAGAGAGAGACCCGGGGGGGGGGGGGGGGGGGGGTGTTACGCCTCCTGACCCCTGCGCTGTGATCGCAGAAGCAGCGAGGTCAAAGCTGACGCATTTCCAGTCCCCCCCCTCTGGCCTAGTGACTCGAGCCACAGGCGAGCACCAGCTTGTGGCCATCAGGAGCGACTCACCTCATCAAGAACTTGAGATCCCACAGAATACTGTACGCGATGGTCTGTAAGAGAGAGAAACAGAACATAGGACGCGACAGCAGACACTTCCTCTCCGGCGCTAAAGCCAGGGAACCAGGCGATGATCTATTTACAGAGGCCCTCGCATCACCGCCTCCCTTCCCACTCTCCTTAAAAAGGGGAACTGCAGGACCTTGCCGGCACAGTCCGAGCTTTCTCCCACGTCTCCCAAGCCCCAGGGCTCCCCTATCACAGCGAGCGGCAACCCGGGGCTGGCGGGGGGGGGCTCCCCGCACCACGCACGGCCATCCAAGGTGATGCAGCAGCGTGGGACCAGCACAGCCTGATCACTCTGAACCTGCAGGCAAACAAAATGTCCAGGGTGCACAACTCACCTGCATGAAGATTATCCCAAACAGCCCAAAGCAAGCATAGGGAACAAACTTCCGAGCCAGCACCAGCACACAGCCCGCTGCAGGAGCACAAGAACGGGAGGAAGAAAAAACACCCCCCCATCAGTATCCAGAGTAACTGCAGCTCCACAACATGAAGAACTTTCTGCCATCTGCAACTTCTCTTACAGGGAGCGGGAGGCAGTTTTAGCTCTTAAGGTGAGAAGCAGCTGACAAGAAAGGGGGCAGGGAAATGTACACAGCTCTGCCCACGCACCTCACACCCGCCCTGCAGCACCCCCTGCTATTCCAGTACTGAGACCCTCACACACAGCTCTGCCAATGCACCTCACTCCTGCCCTGCAGCACCCCCTGCTATTCCAGTACTGAGACCCTCACACACACAGCTCTGCCAATGCACCTCACTCCTGCCCTGCAGCACCCCCTGCTATTCCAGTACTGAGACCCTCACACACAGCTCTGCCAATGCACCTCACTCCTGCCCTGCAGCACCCCCTGCTATTCCAGTACTGAGACCCTCACACACAGCTCTACCAATGCTCCTCACTCCTGCCCTGCAGCACCCCCTGCTATTCCAGTACTGAGACCCTCACACACAGCTCTGCCCACGCACCTCACTCCTGCCCTGCAGCACCCCCTGCTATTCCAGTACTGAGACCCTCACACACACACAGCTCTGCCAATGCTCCTCACTCCTGCCCTGCAGCACCTCCTGCTATTCCAGTACTGAGACCCTCACACACAGCTCTGCCAATGCACCTCACTCCTGCCCTGCAGCACCCCCTGCTATCCAGTACTGACACCCTCACACACAGCTCTGCCAATGCACCTCACTCCTGCCCTGCAGCAC
Source organism: Rhinatrema bivittatum (assembly GCF_901001135.1). NCBI lineage: Eukaryota > Metazoa > Chordata > Amphibia > Gymnophiona > Rhinatrematidae > Rhinatrema > Rhinatrema bivittatum. The sequence goes on from NC_042633.1 coordinate 45,412,000, forward strand.
CTCCTGCTATTCCAGTACTGAGACCCTCACACACAGCTCTGCCAATGCACCTCACTCCTGCCCTGCAGCACCCCCTGCTATTCCAGTACTGACACCCTCACACACAGCTCTGCCAATGCACCTCACTCCTGCCCTGCAGCACCTCCTGCTATTCCAGTACTGAGACCCTCACACACAGCTCTGCCCATGCACCTCACTCCTGCCCTGCAGCACCTCCTGCTATTCCAGTACTGAGACCCTCACACACAGCTCTACCAATGCTCCTCACTCCTGCCCTGCAGCACCCCCTGCTATTCCAGTACTGAGACCCTCACACACAGCTCTGCCAATGCACCTCACTCCTGCCCTGCAGCACCTCCTGCTATTCCAGTACTGAGACCCTCACACACAGCTCTGCCAATGCTCCTCACTCCTGCCCTGCAGCACCTCCTGCTATTCCAGTACTGAGACCCTCACACACAGCTCTGCCAATGCACCTCACTCCTGCCCTGCAGCACCTCCTGCTATTCCAGTACTGAGACCCTCACACACAGCTCTGCCAATGCACCTCACTCCTGCCCTGCAGCACCTCCTGCCATTCCAGTACTGAGACAGTCACACACAGCTCTGCCAATGCACCTCACTCCTGCCCTGCAGCACCTCCTGCTATTCCAGTACTGAGACCCTCACACACACACAGCTCTGCCAATGCACCTCACTCCTGCCCTGCAGCACCTCCTGCTATTCCAGTACTGAGACCCTCACACACACACTCTGCCAATGCACCTCACTCCTGCCCTGCAGCACCTCCTGCTATTCCAGTACTGAGACCCTCACACACACACAGCTCTGCCAATGCACCTCACTCCTGCCCTGCAGCACCTCCTGCTATTCCAGTACTGAGACTTACATTCAGCTCTGTCCATGCATAGAAACAAGCATCTCATGCCTGCACTTCTCTCATTAATGCCAAATTACATATAAGTAGGCAGAGCAGTGGATTAACAGGTTTCTCCTCAGAAGTTTCTAAGTCCTTACTCAGTTGTCCAAACATGTTGATTAATACGAAGAGCATGGCCAGGAAGGGACCACATCCCCAGGACATGTCGATGTAATCCCTCTGCTCGTTCCACTGAAACCACATGCGGACGCCATCCTCCAGGAAGGTGCTGATCAGGCACAGGTGCGCCAGGTGAGGTAGATACCGCTTCGTCACTCGCAGGAACTGGGGGCAGGGGGAAGAGAGAAAATAAAAACGAAGCATCAGCGCCATGCCTCTCTCAGAGGCCGTGCCACCCTTGGAGAAACCAATCCGGACCCGAGAGGAGCATTGGCAAGAGTGACTCGTTAGCAAGACAGAACGGCCAGTAAAGGAACAGATGCAGGGGGTGATGGTTATAAAGCCACGTCCTACGAAGTAAGACGCACATAGCTAGTGCAGGGAGTCTGGGGATCTTGGATATTTAATCTGAGAATAAGGCACTCTCAGAGGGTGAAGGGCGGCTCAGAGGTTGCTACTTCATTGCAAACCAGTCAGGCTGCGGGACACAGGTGAGCAGAACAAGGTTTGCGCTGTTATTATTTTAAAACATGGATCTTAAGCAAGAGAGGCTGAGAAGGAACAAAGCATGGGGGGGGGGGGGGTCTGGGTGGGAGGAGGATGGTCTCCTTCTCACAGAGAGAGATTGAAAGCCTCCACAATGCAGGAGAGAGCTGGGAAACGCCTCGCCATCCGTCCTCACCGTGATGGTGCAACAACCATTGCCGAAGGATTAAAAAAACTGCACCCCCCCCCCCTCCCTCGCACGGAAGACGCAAACAGTTCAGAAAGAGGCGGTTGCTTGGGCACTGAAGTTAAAATGCTCGAGTGTAACTGCAAGCGGCAGGGCCGCCGCGTCCCTTGCTCCAGCTTAATAAGCACAGGGAGGTCACGTGACCCTGCTGGAGGCCAGCGTCCAAGCCTCAGCTGGAGTCTGCGACCCGGAGGAGCTCGCGTTCCCGTGCATGCAGGCGACACGCCGTTATATGGGGAGGAACCGGGTACCAGCAGGGAGAAAGCTTTAGCGCGACTCACTGGCAGATAAATTCACGGACGCCACAGAACCGGATAAAGCTGGACACCGCCAGGACCAAGGTTCTGTCGAGTCACGGTACTGACCCCCCCCCCCCCCCGTTTTCTCTTACAGCGGGTGATGCTTCAGAGGAGAGACCAAACCCACACCTCTGTGAACTTTCTGTGCCTCCATCAGACATGGAGTCATGGGGGTTCTCCCCTCCCCCCCCCCCCCCCAATTACACCAGCTCCATCACTTTTTCGGAAATCCCATTTGGCCACTTATGGGGGTGGCTTGCGGGAATGACTGCTACTTCCTGGTGATTAATGTCCTTATTCAATAAACATACACACGGTTAATGCGACTCCAACATTGCTCTACGCTTCAACGGCAATGAGGAAGTGTGGGACAAAGGATTTGCATTCACAAGTAAGCGTGGGAGTAGCTTGCTTGTTGCGGCGATTACTACCCCAAACCAAATAAGCCTGATACTTCACTTTGAATACATATTCAGCGCAGCTCACTGCTTCAACGGCAGGGGGAATGAAGAAAAGAGGATTTATATTAAGACAACCAACAAGGACTGAATTGCACAGGCTGGGTAAACAAGCGTGGGAGTAGCTTGCTTGTTGCGGCGATTACTACCCCTAACCAATTAGGCTTGATATTTCACTTTTATGCAGGTCCAGCACTGCTCTCTACAGGAAAATTAGAACCAAAAAGTTACCACTAAGGGCCCAGACCTCAGCAGTCAGAGAAACAGATAAGTATGAGAAAAATAACCGTGAAAGCTCGCTGGGCAGACTGGATGGGCCGTATGTTGTTCTTCTGCCGTCACTTCTATGTTTCTTACTCAATCAAATCAGCTTATGTAACTCCCTACAGATCGGTCTCCCAGAGAAATCCCTCCTACGATTACAGACGATACAGAACCCCACTGCTCGACTGTCGAGACAGGTCTGCTTCCTGTACAAAGCAGATGCAATTTTAAGATCCGTTCATCGGCCTTTAAAATGCTGCTGCACGATCAAGCGCCCAAATATTCGACGCACCGGTTCTATCACTATGTCCCCCCTCCTAGCACGTTGTGATCACCGCAGGAAGTTTTACTCCTTCTGCCCCCCTCAGCTACAAGACCCCCGCGTGCCCCTTTTCTTGCCTGGCTCCAGAACTGCGCTTCTTTGGACTGATCCACGGGTTATATGCCACCTGTGCGCTCGCCCCTAGGCGGCTGACAAGACAAAACACACAAGGCAATTGCCAATAAAGTGAGTAAAAGACAAACACGATAAAAGGCTGCACATCACAAAACAGGTAAAGTCACCCTAAAAAAGTCATTAAAAAAAAAAAAAGAAATAATCATAACAAGGTAAAACTAAAATAATAAATAAAAAATGGGACAGATACAATTCAGTCTGCCTTAAATGCTTTTAAGAATAAATCCTAAGACAGCCAAGGTCTTTAGCGGTTTCTTAAGAAGGTTTTGTACAGGACAGAGATCTCAAATCCAGAGGCGGGGCGTGGCAAACATCAGGAACAGCCACTGAAAGTGTGCGCTGGCAGGACTCGGAGAGATGCACAGAAGGTGCCTCCAGCAGGAAGCGAGGACCTCACTGGATTACCAAGTTTCCACGGAGCATTGATCCATGGAGACGAGCCGTACCAGCAAGCAAATCTGTATTTAAATTCTCACCAGCGAAGATCAGAAAGCAGTGGAGAGACCCGATCCTGAAGTGAATGACCCGAAGGCAGGCATTCTCCAATAACTGCGCTGATTTAAATTGTACTCCATGGTAAACCAAGAGAGCATTGCCATAATCAAGAATGGGCAAGATCAATAACTGAGCTACCACTGGGTTGTAAGAGAGACACGAGAGAGCTAACAGGCGTAATTTATATAAATCCCAGATCTCACAACAGATCTGGCTTGTGGTATAAACGACAGCCTGGCATCAATAACGAATCCCAAAACCCCCTAAAAGCCTGACCGACTATTTTTACCTGCCGGTCGTCAATAATTAACCCAGAAGGCACCAAGGACAGGCTCACGATGTTCAATCACCCCCCCCCCCCCCCCGCCCCCGCGCCATGCTTTAAATTACTGACTTACCCCTGGTAAATGCACATCCGCAGACGTTCAGGAGCGGCCACAGGACCCGGAGAGGGATGACCCGCGAGGGACTGCAGACCCACTTAGAACGTCTTTCCTACTTTTCCCCCGTTTTAAGAGCACACGATTGGAACAAACTCCAAACCGAGCCCAGAGATGCCAAAATCCCCAGAGGCGATGCGCCAGGATTACACGATCCGCTGTACGGAAGGCAGCGGCGAGATCTAACTTAAGAAGGACGAGACCCCCCCCGTGCCTCAGGGAGATTACCCGATCTCCAGGGAGCACGGCGGCCGTTATACCGTCATTCGTCATATTGTACTGTAAATTACCACCAAGGCATGTATTCGGTTTCGTTTGCCATCGCAGGTACTCAGTTACGAGTTGAACGTCACACCGAGCAGGTTCTGGTATGGCGGCTAATTAAATATGAATTATAAATAACTAAAGACCAATCTGTTGAACCCCACCATGTCCCTGCTCTGATCAGCTTCCAGCATTAGGCTCAAGCGGACGGAGGTTATGGGGACTTGCGTGAGGTTGCCCTGCAAGTTGTGGATAAAGCTTAGCACCCAAACTGAACAGGACCTTGCAGCCTGGGATTAGCTGGTGGGCAACAAAGATCTTCCGGTATAGCCAGCTCTCAGAAAACATTCCCAGCCAGCTGTGGTGGTGGAGTACAGGCTTGAACCCAACCGGAGCCAGCACCAGCAGAGCGCGAGCAATGGATGTGAACTTATCCCAGCAGCACCTGAAGAGGAAGGCCTCAAGGCAGGCCCAGTCCTCCCCCCCCCCCCCCCCCCATCAGAATCTCATTTCCCTTTCATATCAGAAAGCTTTTTTGTAATGGGAGGGTTCACCTTCCCAGTGTGGCCGGGCTTCAAACAGTCTTTTATGTCCCCAGTGGGGTTGGGTGGCAGGGCCTTAACCCCCTGAAATAATGCTGCTCAGTCTCAGACTGAAAGAGGGGACCACCCTCGGCTGCTTCCGTGCCACGGGAGCGGGACCTTCCGATTAATGTTTGCCAAAACGCGGAGAACCGTCACGTTAGGCGATTGTTTTCTGGCCTCTCGCAAGATCCACGTACAGGGCCCTGAGCCAAGAGCAGAGGATGCCCCTGTCTTGCAGATCATACACACACCGTCCTCTGACCCTGCTGGGGACACAATGGTGTCAAAAGCGGATTAAACCTCGATTTAAAAAAAAAAAAAAAAAAAAAGATTGTACAACGCAGGCAGAGGGTGCAAACCGAGCTCCATGTTGCACTGCACACAGATACGATACCGGCCCACGGTCTGGCTCAACCTTCCTACTCAACATGAACCAAAAGCCAAAGGTTACTTGTGCAGCTGTCAGTGGATGAGCTGAATCGCCTTGGGTCTCAGATCCACTGGCACGTGGAAACAGCTTTCTCGTTCCCGGCACGTAAAAAGGAACGGAGGCAGACTTCACCGCAACGCTGCATGCGGACAATTTAAACAGAAAAGAGGAAACCGAAACGCAACACTCGCTCGATCTGGTGCTGCTTAACCACAGAAATCCTGCAACAAAAGTAATATTATTGGCACCCAGTTTAATGCACACCGCAGGGTGCCCAAGGCTCTTTGCTTCTCCACTACTGGAGACAGGACATACTGATGACAGGTTTTTAGGAATAAACACTCTTACAGCCTCAGATATGGAGTTCTAGGTCTGTACAAGAGTCACAGTACAGGAGAGAGAGAGAGAGAGCCTAAGGTTTTATCTTTGGAATAAGATTCCCCCAGCACGGATCACTGCCACCCTGTGTACAAAGGAACGCCAGCTTCCACCCAAGACTAGAGGCAGCAGAGTCTGGAAACAGAGCAAGCCACTTTGTGAAGTCACCTGGAAAGGAGGACACCGACGGCCAGCGTTGATCGGAGAAAGAGTCCCAAGCAAACAGAGCTTGCAGGAATACAAACAAGTTAAGTCTGGCTCAGGTCAAACTTTGACTCTTGATTTCCGTTAAGTACACATTACTGAGACAGAAAGCTGGTGGGAATGAGGAACTGCCATGAACAGCAACGGAGCACTGACCGGCTTATTCCTGGCCAGGAAAACGGGCCTCCTGCAAGCTGGAACTGGAGGCCACAGCTGCGGCACTATTTGCTCTGCTCATAAAGGTTTCCAGATGGTGGGTGGGACGGGATCCTGTCCTGGGCTTTATTGGGGGGGGGGGGGGGCACCAGTATTTTCCTTCATGCTCATGCAATGTGGCTCTACCTAATTGCAATGTGGCTCTCTTTTCTTGAATCTGAATGTTATCAAACGAGGACATTTTGTTTCTGTAAAAACAGTTGGTCCCAGCCACTGATGTGCTGGAGGGAGCTCCCAGGAGCACCCATGTTAAATCCATCAGCAGGAGCCGCCCCCTCCCCTTACAAAGGTTGGCAGCTACGGCGTGCGGGGGTCTCTGTGCCCTGATTCTCTCTTTTGAAAGGAGAGGGTCTCACGGTGTGCAGGAGAGCTGGCGATTTATTATTTAATGCACGAGATATTATTATAGACAGAACATGGGAAGATCCCTTTGTACAAATGGCCCTTAGTCTAGCTGAAGTAAATGCAGGGTATTTTTATTTTTTTACTGTATGTGGTTTAATTTGTATCTCTGTTAACTTCAGTTAACTGAAGCAGTGAATACATTTATAAAATGCAGCAGCACAGATGCAATTGTGTGTGCAATAGCCTGAGACAAGAGATCAGGAGCAAAACAGGAGAGACCCCCCAGAAAACACACCCAGACTCTGCCCCTACACCCCCCCCCCAATACTAACCCCACCACACACACTGCCCCCTTCCCTGCCCCTACACCCACACTCCCCAATACTAACCTCACCACACACACTGCCCCCTTCCTCCCTTCCTCCCTGCCCCTACACCCCCCCTCTCCAATACTAACCCCACCACACACACTGCCCCCTTCCTCCCCGCCCCTACACCCCCTCCCCAATACTAACCCCACCACACACACTGCCCCCTTCCTCCCTGCCCCCTACACCCCCCTCCCCAACACTAACCCCACCACACACACTGCCCCCTTCCTCCCTGCCCCTACCACCCCATCCAAATACTAACCCCACCACACACACTGCCCCTTCCTCCCTGCCCCTACCACCCCCTCCCCAATACTAACCCCACCACACACACTGCCCCCACCACCCCCTCCCCAATACTAACCCACCACACACACTGCCCCCTTCCTCCCTGCCCTACCACCCCCTCCCCAACACTAACCCCACCCCACACACTGCCCCCCTTCCTCCCTGCCCCTACCACCCCCTCCCCAACACTAACCCCACCACACACACTGCCCCCTTCCTCCCTGCCCCTACCACCCCCTCCCCAACACTAACCCCACCACACACACTGCCCCCTTCCTCCCTGCCCCTACACCCCCTCCCCAACACTAACCCCACCACACACACTGCCCCCTTCCTCCCTGCCCCTACACCCCCTCCCCAACACTAACCCCACCACACACACTGCCCCCTTCCTCCCTGCCCCTACCACCCCCTCCCCAACACTAACCCCACCACACACACTGCCCCCTTCCTCCCTGCCCCTACACCCCCTCCCCAACACTAACCCCACCACACACACTGCCCCCTTCCTCCCTGCCCCTACACCCCCTCCCCAACACTAACCCCACCACACACAACTGCCCCCTTCCTCCCTGCCCCTACACCCCCTCCCCAACACTAACCCCACCACACACACTGCCCCTCTTCCTCCCTGCCCCTACACCCCCTCCCCAACACTAACCCCACCACACACACTGCCCCCCTTCCTCCCCCCTACCACCCCCCCTCCCCAACCACTGCCCTCTTCCTCCCTGCCCCTACCACCCCCCCTCCCCAACACTAACCCCACCACACACACTGCCCCCTTCCTCCCTGCCCCTACACCCCCTCCCCAACACTAACCCCACCACACACACTGCCCCTTCCTCCCTGCCCCTACACCCCCTCCCCAACACTAACCCCACCACACACACTGCCCCCTTCCTCCATGCCCCTACACCCCTCCCCAACACTAACCCCACCACACACACTGCCCCCTTCCTCCCTGCCCCTACACCCCCCCCCCCAACACTAACCCCACCACACACACTGCCCCCTTCCTCCCTGCCCCTACACCCCCTCCCCAACACTAACCCCACCACACACACTGCCCCCTTCCTCCCTGCCCCTACACCCCCTCCCCAACACTAACCCCACCACACACACTGCCCTCTTCCTCCCTGCCCCTACCACCCCCCTCCCCAACCACTGCCCTCTTCCTCCCTGCCCCTACCACCCCCCCTCCCCAACACTAACCCCACCACACACACTGCCCTCTTCTTCCCTGCCCCTACCACCCCCTCCCCAATACTAACCCCACCCACACACTGCCCCCTTCCTCCCTGCCCCTACCACCCCCTCCCCAACACTAACCCCACCACACACACTGCCCCCCTTCCTCCCTGCCCCCACACCCCCTCCCCAACACTAACCCCACCACACACACTGCCCCCTTCCTCCATGCCCCTACACCCCCTCCCCAACACTAACCCCACCACACACACTGCCCCCTTCCTCCCTGCCCCTACACCCCCTCCCCAACACTAACCCCACCACACACACTGCCCCCTTCCTCCCTGCCCCTACACCCCCTCCCCAACACTAACCCCACCACACACACTGCCCCCTTCCTCCCTGCCCCTACACCCCCTCCCCCAATACTAACCCCACCACACACACTGCCCTCTTCCTCCCTGCCCCTACCACTGCCCTCTTCCTCCCTGCCCCTACCACCCCCCCTCTCCAACACTAACCCCACCACACACACTGCCCCTTCCTCCCTGCCCCTACACCCCCTCCCCAATACTAACCCCACCACACACACTGCCCTCTTCCTCCCTGCCCCTACCACCCCCCTCCCCAACCACTGCCCTCTTCCTCCCTGCCCCTACACCCCCTCCCCAACACTAACCCCACCACACACACTGCCCTCTTCTTCCCTGCCCCTACACCCCCTCCCCAATACTAACCCCACCACACACACTGCCTCTTCTTCCCTGCTCCTACACCCCCTCCCCAATACTAACCCCACCACACACACTGCCCCCTTCTTCCCTGCCCCTACACCCCCTCCCCAACACTAACCCCACCACACACACTGCCCCCTTCTTCCCTGCTCCTACACCCCCTCCCCAATACTAACCCCACCACACACTGCCCCCCTTCTTCCCTGCCCCTACACCCCCTCCCCAATACTAACCCCACCACACACACTGCCCCCTTCTTCCCTGCCCCTACACCCCCTCCCCAACACTAACCCCACCACACACACTGCCCCCTTCTTCCCTGCCCCTACACCCCCTCCCCAACACTAACCCCACCACACACACTGCCCTCTTCCTCCCTGCCCCTACACCCCCTCCCCAATACTAACCCCACCACACACACTGCCCCCCTTCCTCCCTGCCCCTACACCCCCTCCCCAATACTAACCCCACCACACACACTGCCCTCTTCCTCCCTGCCCCTACACCCCCTCCCCAATACTAACCCCACCACACACACTGCCCCCTTCCTCCCTGCCCCTACACCCCCTCCCCAATACTAACCCCACCACACACACTGCCCCCTTCTTCCCTGCCCCTACACCCCCCTCCCCAACACTAACCCCACCACACACACTGCCCCCTTCTTCCCTGCCCCTACACCCCCTCCCCAACACTAACCCCACCACACACACTGCCCTCTCCTCCCTGCCCCTACACCCCCTCCCCAACACTAACCCCACCACACACACTGCCCTCTTCCTCCCTGCCCCTACACCCCCTCCCCAACACTAACCCCACCACACACTGCCCCCTTCCTCCCTCATTCTGCTTCCCCCTTCTCCTCTCCTCCCTAACCTCTCTCGCTCTCTCTCCCTCCCCCGTCAACCGCTGCCCCCACATTCTCCGCTGCCAGAAACCCCCACCACACACTGCCCTCAAAAGCCCTCCCCTTCCTCCACGTTATACCTCCCCAAGCCCCTCTGGCCCCCCCCACCACCAACCCCGTCAGCCTCTGCCCCGCCGCCACCAACCCCCCTCTCCTCCCCACCCCCTCCAGCAATCTACCCGCACACCTGGTCAGCGAGGTCCTCGGCGGCCCCCATCAGGTCGCTCTTGGGGGGCATGGCGCGCTCCTCAGAGCCGAGAACGAGGAAAAGAGGGAGGGCGCCGCGCACCACGCACCACGCACGCACCCTGCGTCCCAGCCGCAGCCAACCAGCGAGCGAGCGCGTGCGCCGCCAATCTTACGTCAGGAGCCAGCGCAGCCACTCACCGCGGTCCAGCTCACTGCGCAGGGCCCAGCGCGCCCGCATCACAGCCACGCCCCTGCAGGGCGAGCAGGGAGAGGGGCGGAGTCAAGAGGAGCCTACGACTGCGCCCAGGGGCAGATTAATGACAGGACTGGAGGGTTTTTTTTTCTTTTCCAAAGCTTTATTCACAACTTTAAACACTGACAATCGCTAGGAGATAGACAGCGGGGGCTGGGAAGAGAGACTGTACCCGGGCCTCTAACTCCATTCCCTGCACTCCTCAGGAGTCTCTTGTGTTATTTTCAGTCCCTGCGCTCTCTGCATTTCTCAGGAGTCTCTTGTGTTATTTTCAGCCCCTGCGCTCTCTGCACTCCTCAGGAGTCTCTTGTGTTATTTTCAGTCCCTGCGCTCTCTGCACTTCTCAGGAGTCTCTTGTGTTATTTTCAGCCCCTGCGCTCTCTGCATTTCTCAGGAGTCTCTTGTGTTATTTTCAGCCCCTGCGCTCTCTGCACTTCTCAGGAGTCTCTTGTGTTATTTTCAGTCCCTGCGCTCTCTGCATTTCTCAGGAGTCTCTTGTGTTATTTTCAGCCCCTGCGCTCTCTGCATTTCTCAGGAGTCTCCCTCTGGAATTTCCAGCCCCTGCTCACTATGGGACCGGGTTGTAAGTTTATTGCCAAACTTCCTAATAATCCACAGGGCCACCAAAGATAGCAAAGCCATTATGTAAAACATCCAGCCTCCCTTTGATCATTGAAGTTTGGGTTCTAAGTGTGCTCACTGTATATGGTTTAATGCATACAGTCTAGAACATAAGAAAATGCCATATTTGGTCAGACCAAGGGTCCATCAAGCCCAGCATCCTGTTTCCAACAGTGGCCAATCCAGGTCATAAGAACCTGGCAATTACCCAAAAACTAAGTCTATTCCATGTTACCATTGCTAATGGCAGTGGCTATTCTCTAAGTGAACTTAAGTAATAGCAGGTAATGGACTTCTCCTCCAAGAACTTATCCAATCCTTTTTTATACACAGCTACACTAACTGCACTAACCACATCCTCTGGCAACAAATTCCAGAGTTTAATTGTGCATTGAGTAAAAAAGAACTTTCTCCGATTAGTTTTAAATGTGCCACATGCTAACTTCATGGAGTGCCCCCTAGTCTTTCTATTATCCGAAAGAGTAAATAACCGATTCACATCTACCCGTTCTAGACCTCTCATGATCTTAAACACCTCTATCAAATCCCCCCCTCAGCCGTCTCTTCTCCAAGCTGAAAAGTCCTAACCTCTTCAGCCTTTCCTCATAGGGGAGCTGTTCCATCCCCTTTATCATTTTGGTTGCCCTTCTCTGTACCTTCTCTATCGCAATTATATCTTTTTTGAGATGCGGCGACCAGAATTGTACACAGTATTCAAGTTGCAGTCTCACCATGGAGCGATACAGAGGCATTATAACATTTTCCGTTTTATTCACCATTCCCTTCCTAATAATTCCTAACATTCTGTTTGCTTTTTTGACTGCCGCAGCACACTGAGCTGACGATTTCAATGTGTTATCCACTATGACACCTAGATCTCTTTCTTGGGTGGTAGCACCTAATATGGAACCTAACATTGTGTAACTATAGCATGGGTTATTTTTCCCTATATGCATCACCTTGCACTTATCCACATTAAATTTCATCTGCCATTTGGATGCCCAATTTTCCAATCTCACAAGGTCTTCCTGCAATTTATCACAATCTGCTTGTGATTTAACTACTCTGAACAATTTTGTGTCATCTGCAAATTTGATTATCTCACTCGTCGTATTTCTTTCCAGATCATTTATAAATATATTGAAAAGTAAGGGTCCCAATACAGATCCCCGAGGCACTCCACTGCCCACTCCCTTCCACTGAGAAAATTGCCCATTTAATCCTACTCTCTGTTTCCTGTCTTTTAGCCAGTTTGTAATCCACGAAAGGACATCGCCACCTATCCCATGACTTTTTACTTTTCCTAGAAGCCTCTCATGAGGAACTTTCTCAAACGCCTTCTGAAAATCCAAGTATACTACATCTACCAGTTCACCTTTATCCACATGTTTATTAACTCCTTCAAAAAAGTGAAGCAGATTTGTGAGGCAAGACTTGCCTTGGGTAAAGCCATGCTGACTTTGTTCCATTAAACCATGTCTTTCTATATGTTCTGTGATTTTGATGTTTAGAACACTTTCCACTATTTTTCCTGGCACTGAAGTCAGGCTAACCGGTCTGTAGTTTCCTGGATCGCCCCTGGAGCCCTTTTTAAATATTGGGGTTACATTTGCTATCCTCCAGTCTTCAGGTACACTGGATGATTTTAATGATAAGTTACAAATTTTTACTAATAGGTCTGAAGTTTCATTTTTTAGTTCCTTCAGAACTCTGGGGTGTATACCATCCGGTCCAGGTGATTTACTACTCTTCAGTTTGTCAATCAGGCCTACCACATCTTCTAGGTTCACCGTGATTTGATTCAGTCCATCTGAATCATTACCCATGAAAACCTTCTCCATTACGGGTACCTCCCCAACATCCTCTTCAGTAAACACTGAAGCAAAGAAATCATTTAATCTTTCCGCGATGGCCTTATCTTCTCTAAGTGCCCCTTTAACCCCTCAATCATCTAACGGTCCAACTGACTCCCTCACAGGCTTTCTGCTTCGGATATATTTTAAAAAGTTTTTACTGTGAGGTTTTGCCTCTACGGCCAACTTCTTTTCAAATTCTCTCTTAGCCTGCCTTATCAGTGTCTTACATTTAACTTGCCAACGTTTATGCTTTATGCTATTTTCTTCTGTTGGATCCTTCTTCCAATTTTTGAATGAACTCTTTTGGCTAAAATAGCTTCTTTCACCTCCCCTTTTAACCATGCCGGTAATCGGCTCCTCCCCAGCACTGTCTAAAATCCTATCTAGGTGACGCGGGAGGTCCGCCACCTTCGCACCAGGTAGGCATGTTACCAGGTGATTCTCACGTCCACCAGCCACCCAGCTGTCTACATTCCTAATAATCGAATCACCAACTATGACGGCCGACCTAACCCTTCCCTCCTGGGCAGTTGGCCCTGGGGAGATATCCTCGGTACGAAAGGACAGTGCATCACCTTGAGAGCAGGTCCTTGCTACAGGATCCTTTCCTGCTACACCTGGTTGGTGCTCTCCCATCATGAGACCTTCTTCCTCCAAGGCAGCACCAGGGCTGCCAGTCTGAAGTTGGGACTTGACTACTATGTCCCTGAAGGTCTCATCTATATACCTCTCTGTCTGCCTCAGCTCCTCCAGGTCTGCCACTCTAGTCTCCAGAGATCGGACTCGTTCTCTGAGAGCCAGGAGCTCTTTGCATCGCATGCACATGTACAACTTCTCACCGGTGGGTAAAAAATCATACATGTGACACTCGATGCAAAAGACTGGGAAGTCCCCCCTCTTGCTGCTGGACTGCTGCCTTCATCTCAAATGTGTTCAGTTCCTAGTTAAGTTTTAGGTTGCTATGGGAATAGGAATGTGTCTAACGTCCTTTAAATGTATTAGTGAATTCACTATGTGTCTGGTAGTGGCCTACCGGGGTCTGATCAAACTCTCAATGACGTTTTTGTTGTTGTTTTTATTTTTTGTGTCATCTACAAACAGTCTAACTTCATTTAGTCAGCCTGAGTGACTCACTGCTCTCTCTTGATTAACAAATGTTTATTTATTTATTTATTTATTTAACATTTTTCTATACCGTCGTTTGGTGGGAACCGCCACAACGGTTTACATTAAGGCACATAAAATGAGGCTAACGTATCTTAAGTTACATAGGTGCCATTTTAGGGTCGGTAACATAGTTTGTAAATGATATAAATTGGTAAGTGTAAATGTTGGTCCCTATTCAAACCCAATCACACTACCTCAACACCTTTCCAATGTGGGTAACTGAGCTGAACTTTTCAACCTTTTTACTTAGGTTTACACTGCTCCTGGCTTATTTCTAGCTTCTGGCTACTTTTTTCTTCTTTGTTTTTAATATACAAGCGCTGTAACTTCTGCTTACTCGCTGCCTTACTGACTGACCGTTTAAAAATGATCCCTGGGCTACTCCCATGAGCTGTGATACTGCTGGGTTACGCCTTCATTATCCCCTCACTTTTTACAAGTAAGCAGCCTCGCTGCATAGCCTATAAGTTTTTACCATTTTAGCTTCTGCCATCCTTTCCGTGAAGAAACGCTTCCCGGCATTGTTCCTGAGTTTATCTCCCTGGAGTTTCACATCCTGACCCCCCCCCCCCCCCCCTAGCTCTACAACTTATTTCCTCCTAAAAAGGTTTTTGCTTCTTGTGCATTACTTCCTTGCTCATTTGATTCATTAAGGACTACAATACAAGATCGAAGTGGATAACAACAAGGAAAGCAACGGTAAAAAGTAAATATGTAAGAAAAAAAACACAATAACACTGCTTCAAATTCAAAGCAACGCGAACAGCAATGAAAATAAAACTAAAATCACATAATGTACAGCAAGAAAGATGTAATGTTTACTAACAGTACATAACAGTACATAACAGTACATAACAGTACATAACAGAATAAGATATAACATTTACTAACAGTACATAACAGAACGTCGTTCCAGTCCTTCAGGTTTGATACAGCATGAAACATAGCGAATATAAAACATAACCTAAGTGATAAAAATCTATGACCAACAGCATAAATATTTACTGGCGCCCACAGGGCCTCAGCTTCTGCTGAAATGCAGTAATAAAGGTGTTTTAAGTATTTTCCAAGGGAGTTGCTTCTCAAGCATTATTAGTAAATCATCAGACCCTTAAGATTGCGAGACCTCGGTACCCGAAAGTAACTCGCCTTGAGTTAACCATTGACGAGGTTTGAGCTTAAAACACATTTTGCTTTTCTTTCTCCGGACCACCTTGCAACGGTGCAGCTTCCAGAACCGGACACAAAGTTCTAGACGAGGTCTCTCCCCAAGAACCTGTGGGGATCCCTCTTCCCACGCACCCCTGGCTGGTACCTTATCCTACTGTTTTTCTCCATGGAGATCATCAGGCACTACCCACCCCGTGCTCTCTCTCCTGGTCAGTGTACTTCAGGTAATTACCATTCCTACATGTCCCATCACATTTCTGCAGCCCAAAATGCTTTTTTTGCATGGGGAATCTTAACTGCCAAGCAGTCAACCATTCTTCAAGCTTTCTTGGATCACTAGTCCCTCCGAGGTGTCCGCTCCGTTGCAGATACTGGGTCCCCAGCGCATGCATAATCACTGTGGCTGTCCTGTAAGCCTGACTTCCTGGGGAGCCAGTAGGGCAGGCTTGGTAAGCTACTGCTTTCTCTGCATGCGTCCTGGCATCCAGCACGAGAGAGCTAGGGTGAGTTTTATTAGAGTGGGATGCTCGGATCTACTGGGACATCACAGCCAGCAACATTTTGAGGAGCTGTCAAAATTAAAACAGAGGAAAAGGTTCCAGAAATGGTGAGCGTTACAACGGAGCTGAAGAGAGAGCATTTTAGACGCACCTTGTCGGGTCATGGCTTAGCATGCAAAAGGGAGAATTCTGATTCAGGTATCTAGAGGCGGCTTAAATGTGACCAGACGGGCATTAAATTGGAGAGTATGCAGCTGCATTCTTCCCATTGACCACCAGGAGGCACAGCTCGTCTTTTTTTTTTTTAACCACTGTATGTCTTACTTTGCAAATTGTCAGGCCAAGAAAGTTGCTCTTGAATCTGAATCATGCCTGTGTCCTGACAAAAATCAAATTTACTTTTAAACAGCTTGGAGGAAAGAACATCAGTAAGCTTTGCTTATGGCTTCTTCTCTACATAAGAACATAAGAAATTGCCATACTGGGTCAGACTGAGGGGGCCATCTAGCCCAGCGTCCTGTTTCCAACGGTGGCCAATCCAGGTCTCAGGTACCCAGGCAGAACCAATCCTTCTTGCTCAAAACTGGGATGAGCAGTGGTTTTCCCAAGTCTACATGGCTTTCCCTGCAGAAATTTGTCTAATCCCTTTTTAAACCCAGCTACACTAACTGCTTTCACCACATCCTCTGACAACAAATTCCAGAGCTTTATTGTGCGTTGAGTGAAAAAGAACTTTCTCCGATTAGTCTTAAATCTGCTACTTGCTAACTTCATGGAGTGCCCCCTAGTCCTTCTATTATCCAAAAGAGTAAATAACAGATTCACATCTACCCATTCTGGACCTCTCATGATCTTAAACACCTCTATCATATCCCCCCTCAGCCGTCTCTTCTCCAAGCTGAAAAGTCCTAACCTCTTCAGCCTTTCCTCATAGGAGAGTTGTTCCATTCCCCTTTATCATTTTGGTTGCCCTTCTCTGTACCTTCTCCATCGCAATTATATCTTTTTTGAGATGCGGCGACCAGAATTGTACACAGTATTCAAGGTGCGGTCTCACCATGGAGTGATACATAGAAGAGAAAGAAAATAAGAGGGAAGAAACAGTGGAAGTTCAGGACAGGGGAGCTGGAGGGGTTGTGAGATGGAAGCAAATATTTTTTCAGAGAAAGGGAGGGGGGACATATGGAGCTCCCTCCCAGAAGAGGCGGTGAAGATACGAACGGAAATGGGATTCAAACACAGGGGAAAAAAAGGGGGTAACCTGCGTAAACGGGGGTAAGCTGCGCAGAGCGGCGGTTACTGCCCTAAAATAAAAGCTTGCTGGGCGGACCGGACGGACCTCTTGGGTCATCACCAAACCGAGCACCCGGGAGAAGGGCCTGGGAGTCCTCGCGGACGATATCACAAACGTCCTCGGCTCAGCGCGCGGGGCGGAGGTAAAAATAAAACGCAAGCTGAATGCTGGCAATGGCCCGAAAAGGAAGGGAGAAGAAAACAGAGGGAATTTGCAGCGGCCGCTGGTCTGGGCGCATTTCCTAGATTTAACCCTGCTCCCCCCCACCCCCCCCACCCCCACCCCAACTGCATGAGGTGGACATAGAAGGAACCAGGACCAGAGCTGCAGAGCTCGGCGAACAGCACCACAGTGTCCAGAAACGATGGAGAGGAGGAGCCACCGTCCTGCCGGCGGGAACGGGAAGCGCTGCTGCTGAGGCTCCCCTCCTCCCCGTAGCGCAGGCCACCTTGGCAAAGTTTGGTTCATGGGGCAGGAGCAGACCTGCAGTGCCCCCCGGGGCCTCTCCGGCGTCCTCAAGGGACAGGCTGTGCCTCCTTCGGGGTCCAGCTGGAGAGGTTTCCACCCCAAATCCTTAGTGCACCTGCTTAGGCAGCTTCCTGTAACGAGGCCCTGGCAGTCTCAGGGGGGAGAGGGGCTGTGGCACCCGGTCACAGCTCCGGTGCCGCGCCTCCAAAGGTTTCACACTCAGGGGTGGGGCGGCCGGCTGTTGATAAACCTTTAATCGATTTATTTTAGCATCAAAAGGATGCGAAGCAGAGCGCCAGCCTCCAAATTCCCAGCTTCCGGGCAAGTGGTGACCAGGGAATGCCCGACTGCCCCCGACCTTTTCTGGACGGTGCAGATTTTTTTTTTTTTTTTTTTTACAGAATAGAGGGGGGAGGGGGGGGAGGCTAAAATTTTGGGGGGTTAGCATCCGGATCCTCCCCCGCGATTGCACCTTGCAGCGTGCGCTTCGCTAGCTGCTGGGCGTCCAGCGGTGGTCGGATACGTTAATTTTATGTCACTTACAAAAAACCTCGGCCCACAATTTAATCAGAGGCCTGGAAATTGTACAGAGCATTGGTTCGCTCCCTGGGCCTGCTAAACGCAAACCTTCTCCAGAGCAAAGAGGTTCACGATCTGAGGCTGCAGGGGGGGAACGGGGGGACACAGACTCAGGATTACCATCAGAAATTATTCCTTTACATGCATGGAATAACCTCCCAAAGGAGGTGATAGAGGCAGAAGCAGTAACAGACCAGGAAAGCACGGTACAAGTACAGAGGATCATTAATAGGACTAGGACATCAGCTGGAGCCTGTGCCACTGTAGCAGGAAGTAGCCTGGGCAGACCGGATGGGTTCTTATCTGCTGCTATATCCTCCTCTGCCGCTGCGATGGTGAAGAGCGGCGGTGAAAGTCGCAAGTGCGTAAACTCCCAGCAGCGGAGGTGTCCAACGCCATCTCCCAGTCTTTGGGGGAATTTGAACGTTTGAAAGGTTCTGTGCCGGCAAAGCAGGGAACCTGTGATCCGCTTCCAGCAATGCGAGCTGTCTGCAGCCTCAGAAGGCTTGGGAGTGTTGTAAGCCAGGAGGGGGGCACATGGGCTACTTATTACGGATAACGCGGAGGCACCTCGGAAGGAAAATGCTGCTAGGCAGAGGGCGGCAGCGGCGGCGTGAGGAACGCAATAATTTTATGGATACAAAGTGACGCGCGACAAAGCCCTCGGAGCGATGGGATTCTGAGTACTTTGTTGCAGGGTCACCCGGCTCCGAGCTCGGCAGAGTCTTCTGGATCCATCTCAGCGGCCTTTGAGGTGGGTAGAGCCATGTCCGAGCCAACACAGGCCCGCGCAGGCTGCAAACCACGATATTAAGGACCACCGTGGCCTCTGTTGCCCTGGCGCACTCTCTATGCACGTGATCACCTCTCTTGACCCTGGCTTACTCCTCGTTTCTTCCCAAACGCGACTTGGGCTGTTTTTGTCGCGCAAAGCCCCCTTTTTTTTTTTTTTTTCCAGGCTCTCCCGGAAATAGGCAAGGATGCCGGCTTCAGATGCTGCTGGAGGTTGAGGAAAACCTGGCCACAGCGCCGGGTCGGGGCTCTTTCTCAGGGGAGGATAGGAGCAGTTAACCCCCCCAGGAGACAAGCATTTTATGTTCCAGAGCCAGGGTTGACGACAGGAGCCCCCGTAAGGCAGCAGACTCGGGGAGGAGCGTTAAGGAGGCGCGTCTTGTCCTGCTGGGGAAGACACGGAAGGAGACTCCCAGTAGCGGGGGTGCGGGCAGGGCCGGGCCTGGAGCTGGAGGCCGGGAGACGCCGGGGGCCAGGGGGGGCTTCCCATGGTCCCCGGACTCCTTCGGCCTCCGTTTCTGTGTGTGTCCCCCCCCCCCCGAGAAATAGTTTAGATTATCATCGTCGCGGCGTCTCGCCGAATCCCACCCGCAGCGGCGTTTTCACAAGGGCCGCCCCGCCCACAGATTTCACAAACCGGACGTACGTTTCGGACTCCTGCCGTCTTCCCCGGGCGGAGGTAAAGGTCCCGAAGCACAGGCCGGTGGAACCGGCGCCGCCGAGTAGTTAATTTATCCCGTCTAGGCGCCGATCTCCGCCGTGGAGCTAAGGCTAGGGCGGATTTCCCTGCAGACGGTGGGAGGCTGCTGACCGGTGGCAGGAAGACCTCTAGGCCTTCTTTTTATTCGGTAAATCCACTGGGCCCGGACAATTTTCTGAGCCGTATGAGTCAGAAACAGGAGGAAAACGCACACCCGCTGTACAGGGAGCCTGGGGATAAATATCCCACACGGCTGCTTTGTGGTGCTGCGGTTTGTCAGTGATCGGACCCTGCAGAGGCTCAGGATGATGAATCTAACGAAATCGCTTCTGCCCATCGGTCTTTCTCCTGCAGTGCAAGAATGGGTGTGACTGGGCTCCCTGGCCTTGTGAGGAGCCCCTCGGCGTTAACGCTTCCCTGAATCTGACCAGGACCGAGTCCGGTGGCTTTGCACCTTGGCAGCCGTCTGGATGTGCCTGCAAGCTCCTTGACCACAGCAGGAACAGCTGGAGATGGTAAGGGGGGGGGGGGGGGAGTTGTCGGCTCGCAGGCGTCCTTAGCCTTTGTGGTAACGGCACCTCTGGATCACATCTGCTGGGAAACCTGGGCTTCGTGCTCTTCCCCTGCCTTGAATGGTGCCCAGGCAGTTGTTGGCTTATTTATTTATTTATTTTTGGGGGGCGTGTGTGTTTATTTGTGTGTGTGTGTGTTTATTTGTGTGTGTGTATGTGTTTATTTGTGTGTGTGTTTATTTGTGTGTGTGTGTTTATTTGTGTGTGTGTGTGTTTATTTGTGTGTGTGTGTGTTTATTTGTGTGTGTGTGTGTGTTTATTTGTGTGTGTGTGTTTATTTGTGTGTGTGTGTGTGTTTATTTGTGTGTGTGTGTGTGTTTATTTGTGTGTGTGTGTTTATTTGTGTGTGTGTGTGTGTTTATTTGTGTGTGTGTATGTGTTTATTTGTGTGTGTGTTTATTTGTGTGTGTGTGTGTTTATTTGTGTGTGTGTGTGTGTTTATTTGTGTGTGTGTATGTGTTTATTTGTGTGTGTGTTTATTTGTGTGTGTGTGTTTATTTGTGTGTGTGTGTCTTTATTTGTGTGTGTGTGTGTGTTTATTTGTGTGTGTGTGTGTGTGTGTGTTTATTTGTGTGTGTGTGTTTATTTGTGTGTGTGTGTGTGTGTTTATTTGTGTGTGTGTTTATTTGTGTGTGTGTGTGTTTATTTGTGTGTGTTTATTTGTGTGTGTGTGTTTATTTGTGTGTGTGTGTGTATGTGTTTATTTGTGTGTGTGTTTATTTGTGTGTGTGTGTTTATTTGTGTGTGTGTGTGTGTGTGTTTATTTGTGTGTGTGTGTTTATTTGTGTGTGTGTGTATGTGTTTATTTGTGTGTGTGTGTGTGTTTATTTGTGTGTGTGTGTTTATTTGTGTGTGTGTGTTTATTTGTGTGTGTGTGTATGTGTTTATTTGTGTGTGTGTTTATTTGTGTGTGTGTGTGTGTTTATTTGTGTGTGTGTGTTTATTTGTGTGTGTGTGTTTATTTGTGTGTGTGTGTGTGTATGTGTTTATTTGTGTGTGTGTTTATTTGTGTGTGTGTGTTTATTTGTGTGTGTGTGTGTGTGTGTTTATTTGTGTGTGTGTGTGTGTGTGCAGATGTCACTTAACTCCATGCAAACCTAAGCAGGCGGGTTGGAAATAATATGAAGGCAACAGGTAGGCGGGAGCTGCCACTCTGCTCAGCCTGGAGCGGGCAGAGATAATATTCTCTGAAATTAGCAAATGTTCCTGCTCCTTCTTGCCCTGCTACGCATAAGGGATAAAGGTAACGAAGGTGCTTCTCCCCCCTCCAACAGAGAGAGAGAGAGAGAGAGAGAGAGAGAGAGAGAATAACCCCCTGTGCTGAATTACCGCCTCGTCTGGGGCTGAGACCCTGAAACCTCATTGCGCCAGGGAAGGGAAGACTTTTAGCTCCCAGAAGTGTTAGGTGACGGAGCTGTTGTTTGAGGCCCTTTCCCAGAGCTCGCTGCAGAGCTGTCACTCCGATTACCCTGCTCTTAAAGGGCCGGATAGCCTAGAGAAAAATGAGAAACTATGCCCTCTGTTCCGACATGCAAACTATTACAAATGTTTGTGGAATATCCCCCCGAGTCAGCCTGAATCTCCGAATCTCCAGATAGTCTCACATGTTGTCTAGGGATGCTGCAGGTAACTTCTAGGGCAGCGGTTCTCAACCTGTGGGTTGCGACCCCGGCGGGGGGTCGAACGACCAAAACACAGGGGTTGCCTAAAGCCATCGGAAAATACATATTTCTGATGGCTTTAGCCGCTGAGAAGTCGCGCTACCGTCTGCAGCAGCGCTATTCAGCTGGAACGCACGCCGTTATGGATGCGCGTTCCAAACTGAACGCCTGCGAGCATGCGCAGACGTGATTGCATCATCCGTCCGGGGCCTAAGGGGCGGGGGGAACGCTCCACAGTCCATAGCAGCGCATTACATGTGTCCGGCGCTTGCTGACGTCATCAGTGGGCGGACGCAGCAAGCGCCGGAGGACAGAAGCCTAGGAGGCGGAGAGGCAAGAGGCGGAGAGCCAAGAGAGCCTGCGAGACAGCCTGCTGGTGTAAAAAAGGTTAATAATGTAAAAACAGTACACACACCATGCACACAATACTGTGTAAGTGTAAGGTGCTTTGTGTGTAATCATTTCTGAATTGGTAAGCAAGAAGCAACCACAACCATCTCACTGAATTTGGCAGCATACTGTTGCAAAACATTGCACTGTTGTTTACTGTTATATTACTGTTGTTATATTTAAACCCATGCTATGCCATGGTGAAATGTTATTTATTTGGAATTGTTGTTATATTTAAACCCATGCTATGCCATGGTGAAATGTTATTTATTTGGAATTGTTGTTATATTTAAACCCATGCTATGCCATGGTGAAATGTTATTTATTGGAATTAGTAATAAATATTTCTCAACATATAATTAAATATTGATTTGTGATTAATCACTATGTTTAAATTATGTTTGATTTGTAGCAATGAGAATACATAATGCATATCAGGTATTTACATTCCGAATCATAACTGTAGCAAAATTACAGTTTTGAAGTAGCCACCAAAATTATTTTTTGGTTTGGGGTCACCGCAACATGAGGAACTGTATTGCGGGGTCACGGCATTAGAAAGGTTGAGAACCACTGTTCTAGGGTAAAGAAGATTCTGGCTCTGCCACTCAGTAGCTGAAAACATAAGAACCTGCCATACTGGGTGAGACCGAGGGTCCATCAAGCCCAGCATCCTGTTTCCAGCAGAGACCAATCCAGGCCACAAGAACCTGGCGGGATCCCAAGGGTTAGAGAGATTCCAGGCTGCTTATCCCAGGAATAAGCAGTGGATTTCTGCAACTCCACCCTAATAATTATTAATGGACTTTTCCTCCAGGAACTCGTCCAAACCTTTTTTTAAACGCAGTTATGCTAATAGCTTTCATCACATCCTCTGGCAATGAATTCCAGAGCTTAATTATGCGTTGAGTAAAAAAGTTTTTCTCTTATTAGTGTTAAATGTATTACTCAGTAACTTCATTGTGTGTGTCCTGGTCTTTGTACTTTTCACTGATTACTCGTTCCACTCCGCTCATTATTTTA
>NW_021820239.1:0-56481 GCF_901001135.1 Rhinatrema bivittatum
GAGGCAAGACAGGATTCCCAGAAATTCAGAGTTTCTTGGAGGGTTTTTTGCAAGGGGATGAGAATCTGGACATCATCGGCATACGTGAAAAAATTAAGACCAAGGTTAGAAAGGAGATAGCAGAGGGGGAGGAGATATATGTTGAAGAGGGTGGAGGATAAGGAGGATCCTTGGGGGACACCCTGGAGGAGGGGTATGCGTGGGGACTCGGAGTTGTCAATGTTGACAAGGTATTCTCTATGGGTGAGATATGAGGTAAACCATGATAGAACAGTGCCAGATAAGCCGATTTCTGATAGCCGGGATAGGAGTATTTGGTGGTGGTTAAAAAATAAACTACAAGATATATTTCTACTTATCTGTTACACTCATAGGAAAATGGGGGGTCCAAGTTTACAGTGAGCAGCTGACTAAGGAAAAAATAAAACTAATCGTTTAACTAAAAAAAACCCGCCCTATAGAAATGGTTCCTGAGATCTATTAAATTACCGACACTTGAAACAAATTTCAGGAATGTGAATCCAGGTATGCTCGCAACTGTGCAGGTTCTAAGAAAATATACCTAGAGACTCGATAAATCAAAATACATTTGCAAGGAAAACACAAAATGAATTTTGCGCCCCTATTAATGACTTCGGGCCTCATTTGTAGAAAACACCTCTTTTTTTCTTGAGTTCTCTTAGTTACATCTGGGTAAACCCAGATTCTATAACCGTGAAATATTGACTCTTGATTTCTAAGGTAATTCCTCAAACAATATCTCTTTCAGAAATAAATACAAATGAGACTAACGAGGTTTCCCTTGTAGATATTACTGTGTCCAAAGTCATTTCAAGGAGCGCTGTAGCATTGGAAAAGAAAGTGGAAGAGAATGTACAATCAATTAAAGATATTAAAGAAGTTCAAAATAATTTGGTAAAATCAGAGACTATATGCTATAACAGGATCAAGAGAATGGAAAATGAGAATAGAAGGGTTAATTTGAGGATTTTGAATTTTCCGAAGGTAAAGGGATTATCACCTCGGGATTTGCTTAAAAGTTATCTTAAAGATATCCTGAAATTTCCTGAAGAAGCGGTACCCGCTATATCAAAAATATATTACCTACCAGGGGCTAAGGAAAAAAAGTTAGAAAATCTCAAGCAAATTCAAGATGGGAAAGAAGAGTCTTTGAAAGCAATAGTAGCTTCTAATCTATCTAATGTTTGGGTACTTGTGACTTGGATTGGCCACTGTTGGAAACAGGATACCAGACTTTATGGGCCCTTGGTCTAACCCAGTATGGCATTTCTTAGGTTCTTATGTTATGTGCTGCTTGACATCTCCGTAGCCTTTGATACAATATACCATAGTAGTTTGTTAAACTGTCTGAGTGCGTTAGGATTAACAGGCCATGTATTAGCTTGGTTTACCTCGTTTCATTCAAATTGATCTCTACAAGTCAAGATTGAATCATATATCTCGTCCTGGCAGACAGTAACATATGGAGTAACTCAAGGCTCTGCATTATCAGCCGTTTTAGTCAACATTTATATGACACCTTTGCGCTGAATATTTGCAAGTCTTGGCTTACATTACAGATTATACACAGACGATATACAATTTTTCCTTCCAATTAAATCGCATTGGGGTAAATAAAACAAGTCCAATCTATCTATCTTACCACTATTCAAAATTGTTTATCTCAAAACAAATTAGCACTGAAATAATTTACCTAGCAAGATTTCCATTATGTAATGCTCCCTCTGATCTTACTCTCAATGGTCAATGTATTCAACTCGCAAAAACCGTACAAATTCTTGGTCTTCAAATTGATCAATCACGAAGTATGAATGCTCAAATTAAAAGTTTGATTCAGATATTATATCACAAATTGAAGTTATTACGTCACCTTAAACCATTTCTTGACTCCACTGATTTCTCTACCATTCTCACTTCATCGGTTTACCCAAATATACCCTCTGACCACTACAGATCATTCAAAATTCTGCAGCTCATTTATTGACTGGCAACCCAATCCATGAGCACATTACCCCAGTGTTACAGCAACTTCACTGGCTACCAATAACATTCCAAATTCAATATAAACTTGGCACAGTTATTCACTCCCCTATCAATAATGTACAATCCTCATGGATAAATGCCATTGTCAAAATACACTCCCCAGATAGTTCACTCCGCTCAGCAAACCAGAACCTGCTGGATATTCCTTCTCCTAAAATATCCCATCTTGATGACACAAGGGACAGAGCACTATCAATAGCAGCTCCAATCTTCTGGATTTCATTTCCAAACGAATTGAGAAGCCTGAACGACCCTAGGTTTTTTAAAAAATCAGTAAAAACCTTTTTCTTTAAACTTGCATTTAATGATGAATTTTTTGCTTACTTGTTATTCAGAGAGTAGCCAGGGCTACCTTTCAAGCACAGCCTTCTTTTACTGCTGTCACATTCCAAATTACATTGTACTATTGCCATATCAATGCAGAATGAATGAATAAATACAATACCTGCAGGAGGATGAGAGGAGAATGGAGATAAAGGAAGCCCCAGTATTCAGAGAGCACACAATCACGGATGCCTCAGAAGAGTTTCCTCTGACTGGGAGCCTTCCCTGGAGACAGCTGGAGGAGGATGAGGAGCGGCTGGAGGTGGAAGCCAAGCAGAGACGGCAGAGAGCATGCGGTGAGAGACACCTGAGATGGCTTTGCTCTGACTGGGACCTTCCCCTGAAGATTTCTGGAGGAGTGGCTGGAAGCCTCAGTGTGCAGAGAGTCTGCAGACTGTGAGTGTCCTGCAGCCCAGCAGCCCTCTTATTACACTGTAAGATAATGGGGCACAGAATCTTCTTCCTCTGATTGGCCACCAGTAATCATGAACCTCTGCCTATTTTAATTAGAAAGCCAGAGGTGAAAATGAGGCAGTCTTATGTACACAGCAGCATCCTGCTCCCTCCCCCTGCACCACTCCCTCCCTCCCCTGCATATTTCTCTCCTGCTCCTGGAGTCTCTCCACTCCATCTGTAATGCTGCTCTGCCCAATTACCCTACAGGAGACTCCTGGGACCAGGATAGTCCTGGCAGAATCCTCTCAGGCAGGATCCATCAGCCCTTGTGCCTGCTCCTGGTCCCGCCACCTGGGGAAGATGTTAGTGGGTAGGATTTCCCTCTCTTAAGAGTAGGAAAACCAAAAAACAGAAGAGACTGTAGGCAGAGCTGGAAGTATTTACACTTATGAAGACGTTTTATGAGATTATGCAACTATAAATTTCTACAATGAAACAACCAGCACATGAATCTACTGGGGGGGTTATTAGTCTCCATAAGGTTTCACCACACAGAAAGGGGAGAACCTCTTCTGTTCCCTTTGGTCCAGTACAGTTACCTCCCCCATTTCTCGTTCCACTACACCTCAAGTCTCACCCATATGTAGGAATACAACCAGGCAAGTGGGCACTGCCAGTCATAGAGGAGGGCTCCGTAGTATCCAGACCACAGCCA
Organism: Rhinatrema bivittatum; assembly: GCF_901001135.1. Lineage (NCBI taxonomy): Eukaryota > Metazoa > Chordata > Amphibia > Gymnophiona > Rhinatrematidae > Rhinatrema > Rhinatrema bivittatum. The sequence continues at coordinate 3,500 of NW_021820239.1, forward strand.
ATGTCGCACTGGGCCCATGCCCCTCCTGGGAGGTGGAGGGAGAATCAAAGCTCCTCCTCCTCCACCTTCTCGTGGGCAACTAAAGTCAGCCTTCCAATCTGCCACAGGGACTGCACCCTCCTGGGGAAAGAGTTCTGCCTCCCAATCTGCTCCTAGTAACTGAAGGCATGGGGGTATCCTGTATGGAGCGCAGTTACTTCCCTTAACAGAAGGCATGGGGGTATCCTGCACAGAGCGGCAGTTACTACCCTTAACAGAAAGAATGGGGGTAATGTGCATGGAGCGGCAGTTACTACCCTTAACAGAAAGAATGGGGGTAACCTGCATGGAGTGGAAGTTACTACCCTTAACAGAAAGAATGGGGGTAACCTGCATGGAGTGGAAGTTACTACCCTTAACAGAAGGCATGGGGGTAATGTGCATGGAGCGGCAGTTACTACCCTTAACAGAAGACATGGGGGTAATTTACTTCCCATAAAAGAAGGCACGGGGGTAACCTGTACGGAGCAGCAGTAGTTACTACCTGTAACATTACTACCCTTAACAGAAGGCATGGGGGTAACCTGCATGAAGCATCAGTTACTACCCTTAACAGAAGGCATGAGGGTAACCTGCACAGAGCGGACGTTACTACCCTTAAGAGAAGGCATGGGGGGAACCAGCACAAAGTTACTACTCTTTAGGCAAGGAGATAACCTGTAGGGTGTGATAGTTACTACCCATAACAGAAGGCAATGGAGTAACTTGCAGGAAGTAATTTATTACCCTTAATAGAAGGCACGGGGGTAACCTGTACGGAGCAGCAGTAGTTACTACCTGTAACATTACTACCCTTAACAGAAGGCTTGGGCGTAACCTGCATGGAGCAGCAGTTAGTACCCTTAACAGAATACATGAATTTCATTATAGCTCACACATCACCTGATTCAAATTCTCAATAGCTTGAGGCTGAGACCAGGATGTCAAATAGAGTTAATTTTTTAAAAGCAATAAAACATGAAAATAATTTTCCCAAGGCAATGTTTATTAACCAATAGGGTAAAGGATTGCCAAAGAGCTAAAGTGAGGTTACAAAACATATTACAGATATATCTGAGAAAGAAGGGAGGCGAGAAGTGGTATAGCAAAACAGAAAGGTGACAAGGAGTAATGCGCAGAGAGAGATGAAGAAATGGCAAATTATTAAACAAATACTTCAGTTCCCTGTTCAGAAGGCATGGGGGTAACCTGCACAGAGCAGCACTTTCTGTCCTTAACAGACAGCATGGGGTAATTTGCACAGAGCGGCAGTAACTATCCTTAAGAGAAGGCATGGGGTAACTTGCACAGAGAAGCACTTATTACCCTTAACAGAAGGCATGGGGGTAACCTGCATGGAGTGGCAGTTTCTACCCTTAACAGAAGGCATGGGGGTAACCTGCATGGAGTGGCAGTTTCTACCCTTAACAGAAGGCATGGGGGTAACCTGCATGGAGTGGCAGTTTCTACCCTTAACAGAAGGCATGGGGTAACCTGCATGGAGTGGCAGTTTCTACCCTTAACAGAAGGCATGGGGGTAACCTGCACGGAGCGGCAGTTACTACTCTTAACAGAAAGCATGGGGGTAACCTGCATGGAGTGGCAGTTACTAGCCTTAACAGAAGGCATGGGGGTAACTTGCATGGAGTGGCAGTTTCTACCCTTAACAGAATGCATGGGGGTAACCTGCATGGAGTGGCAGTTACTAGCCTTAACAGAAGGCATGAGGGTAACCTGCATGGAGTGGCAGTTTCTACCCTTAACAGAAGGCATGAGGGTAACCTGCATGGAGTGGCAGTTACTAGCCTTAACAGAATGCATGGGGGTAACTTGCATGGAGTGGCAGTTTCTACCCTTAACAGAAGGCATGGGGGTAACTTGCACAGAGAAGCACTTATTACCCTTAACAGAAGGCATGGGGGTAACCTGCATGGAGTGGAAGTTTCTACCCTTAACAGAAGGCATGGGGTAACTTGCATGGAGTGGCAGTTTCTACCCTTAACAGAATGCATGGGGGTAACCTGCATGGAGTGGCAGTTACTAGCCTTAACAGAAGGCATGGGGGTAACTTGCATGGAGTGGCAGTTTCTACCCTTAACAGAAGGCATGAGGGTAACCTGCATGGAGTGGCAGTTACTAGCCTTAACAGAATGCATGGGGGTAACTTGCATGGAGTGGCAGTTTCTACCCTTAACAGAAGGCATGGGGGTAACTTGCACAGAGAAGCACTTATTACCCTTAACAGAAGGCATGGGGGTAACCTGCATGGAGTGGAAGTTTCTACCCTTAACAGAAGGCATGGGGTAACCTGCATGGAGTGGCAGTTACTACCCTTAACAGAAGGCATGGGGGTAACCTGCACGGAGCGGCAGTTACTACTCTTAACAGAAGGCATGGGGTAACCTGCACGGAGCGGCAGTTACTGCCCTTAACAGAAGGCATGGGGATGACCTGCATGGAGCGGCAGTTACTAGCCTTAACAGAAGGCATGGGGGTAACCTGCATGGAGCGGCAGTTACTGCCCTTAACAGAAGGCATGGGGGTAACCTGCACAGAGCGGCAGTTACTACCCTTAACAGAAGGCATGGGGGTAACCTGCACGGAGTGGCAGTTACTACCCTTAACAGAAGGCATGGGGATAACCTGAAAGGAGCAGCAGTTATTACCCTTAACAGAAGGCATGGGGTTAACGTGCACATAGCAGCAGTTACTATCCTTAACAGAAGACATGGGGGTAACCTGCAGGGAGCGGCAGTTATTACCCTTAACAGAAGGCATGGGGTTAACGTGCACATAGCAGCAGTTACTACCCTTAATAGAAGGCATGGGGGTAACCTGCAGGGAGCAGCAGTTACTACCCTTAACAGAAGGCTGGAGGTTAACCTGCATGGAGTGGCAGTTACTACCCTTAACAGAAGGCACGGGGGTAACCTGTACGGAGCAGCAGTAGTTACTACCTGTAACATTACTACCCTTAACAGAAGGCTTGGGCGTAACCTGCATGGAGCAGCAGTTAGTACCCTTAACAGAATATATGAATTTAATTATAGCTCACACATCACCTGATTCAAATTCTCAATAGCTTGAGGCTGAGACCAGGATGTCAAATAGAGTTAATTTTTTTAAAGTAATAAAACATGAAAATAATTTTCCCAAGCAATGTTTATTAACCAATAGGGTAAAGGATTGCCAAAGAGCTAAAGTGAGGTTACAAAACATATTACAGATATATCTGAGAAAGAAGGGAGGCGAGAAGTGGTATAGCAAAACAGAAAGGTGACAAGGAGTAATGCACAGAGAGAGATGAAGAAATGGCAAATTATTAAACAAATACTTCAGTTCCCTGTTCAGAAGGCATGGGGGTAACCTGCACAGAGCAGCACTTTCTGTCCTTAACAGACAGCATGGGGTAATTTGCACAGAGCGGCAGTAACTATCCTTAAGAGAAGGCATGGGGTAACTTGCACAGAGAAGCACTTATTACCCTTAACAGAAGGCATGGGGGTAACTTGCACAGAGAAGCACTTATTACCCTTAACAGAAGGCATGGGGGTAACCTGCACGGAGCGGCAGTTACTACACTTAACAGAAGGCATGGGGGTAGCTTGCACAGAGAAGCACTTATTACCCTTAACAGAAGGCATGGGGGTAACCTGCACGGAGCGGCAGTTACTACCCTTAACAGAAGGCATGGGGGTAACTTGCACAGAGAAGCACATTACCCTTAACAGAAGGCATGGGGGTAACCTGCATGGAGCAGCAGTTACTACCCTTAACAGAAGGCATGGAGGTAACCTGCATGGAGTGGCAGTTACTACCCTTAACAGAAGGCATGGGGGTAACCTGCACAGAGCAGCAGTTACTACCCATAACAGAAGGCATGGAGGGTAACCTGCAGGGAGTGGCAGTTACTACCCTTAACAGAAGGCATGGGGGTAACCTGCATGAAGCATCAGTTACTACCCTTAACAGAAGGCATGAGGGTAACCTGCACAGAGAGGCAGTTACTTCCCTTAACAGAAGGCATGGGGGTAACCTGCACAGAGCAGCAGTTACTTCCCTTAACAGAAGGCATGGGTGTAACCTGCACGGAGCAGCAGTTACTGCCTTTAACAGAAGGCATGGGGGTAACCTGCACAGAGAGGCAGTTACTATCCTTAACAGAAGGCATGGGGGTAACCTGCACAGAGCGGCAGTTACTATCCTTAACAGAAGGCATGGGTGTAACCTGCACAGAGAGGCAGTTACTATCCTTAACAGAAGGCATGGGGGAAACCTGCACAGAACAGCAGTTACTACCCTTAAGAGAAGGCATGGGGGTAACCTGTACAGAGGCAGTTACTACCCTTAACAGAAGGCATGGGGTAACCTGCACAGAGCGGCAGTTACTACCCTTAACAGAAGGCATGGGGGTAAAGCAAAATTGCTTACCTTGTAATAGGTGTTATCCCAGGACAACAAGATGTAGTCCTCACATATGGGTGACGTCAGTAACGGAGCCCTAGTGCGGGAAAACGTCTGTCAAAGTTTCTAGAAACTTTTGACTGGCCCTGTGAGGCCACTGAGCATGCCCAGCATGCCATGATATTCTCTGGCACAGGTGTCTCACTTCAGTCTCGTAGGTAGCAATAAGCTTTAACAAAAATAAAATAATAAAAGAAATGTGACCCAACTCCATGGGGTGGCGGGTGGGTTTCGTGAGCACCACATCCTGCTGTCCTGGGATAACACCTATTACAAGGTAAGCAATTTTGCTTTATCCCAGGACAAGCAGGATGCTAGTCCTCACATATGGGTGATTAGCAAGCTAGAGGCTGAGTCATTTTGTATTGAGGCAATAGTTATGTCTTGTAGTTGAAATGAATCAGCCGAAGATCACAGTAGGTTGGTTGTAGAAGGAGTTGGGTTTAAACTGGAAACAAGTTCTTTAAGACAGATTGTCCATAGGTTGAATCTTGTTGTCCTTCTTTGTCCAAACAGTAATGAACTGCAAAGGTGTGGAGAGAACTCCATATTGCTGCTTTACAGATGTCTAGAATTGGCACTGAACGATAGTGTGCTACTGAGGTTGACATTGCTCTTACTGAATGAGCCTTTACTCGCCGTTGGAGAGGAAGGCCTGCGTTTTCATAGCAAAACTGTATGCAATCTGCTAGCCAATTGGATAGAGTATGTTTACCCACTACTTTACCTGGTTTGTTTGGATCATAAGAAACAAATAGCTGATTGGACTTCCTGTGGACTGAAGTGCGGTTGAGATAGAAGGATAGAGCACGTTTACAGTCTAAGGTATGTAGAGCTGCTTCTCCTGGATGGGAGTGAGGCCTTGGAAAGAATGTGGGTAAAACTATGGATTGGTTCAAGTGGAATTCCGTAACTACCTTAGGAAGGAATTTTGGATGAGTACGGAGAACTGCTTTGTCATGAAGAAGCTTTGTATAAGGTGGATACGTGACTAGCGCTTGCAATTCACTCACTCTTCTAGCGGAAGTAATGGCTATGAGGAAAGTGGTTTTCCATGTGAGGAATTTTAGATCACAGGAGTCTATGGGTTCGAAAGGAGAACGCATAAGTCTTGTTAATACCAGATTCAAGTCCCATTCTGTAGCTGGAGGACGAATGGGTGGTTTGAGTTGAGTTAAACCTCTCATAAACCTGCTGACGAGAGGTTGTGTGGAAATTGGTGCATCTCCCATTTTGTTATGGTAAGCGGAAATTGCACTTAAATGTACTCTTACGGACGAAGTCTGGAGACCAAAGTCTGAAAGATGGTATAAGTAGTCTAGGAGAGAAGTAGTAGTGCAAGTAAAAGGATCTAGTTTGTTTTGTTTGCACCAGAAGACGAATCTCTTCCATTTAGACGCGTAGTTCTTTCTTGTGGAAGGTTTACGTGAAGCTATGAGTACTTGAGATATATGGGTGGAAAGATTGAGTGGTTGTAAGATCAAGCTTTCAACATCCATGCTGTCAGGGAGAGGGATTGAAGGTTGGGATGGCGCAACTGACCCAGATCCTGAGTTATGAGAGTAGGAGCTACTCCCAGACGAATTGGATCCCTGACTGATAGGTCTAGAAGTGTGGGAAACCATACTTGTCGAGGCCAATATGAGGCTATGAGTATCATGGACCCCTTGTCTTGTTGAAGCTTCACTAGAGTTTTGGTTATGAGCGGTATTGGAGGATACGCATATAGGAGTCCTGAGTTCCAAGGTCGAGCAAAGGCGTCCTTGGCTGGTTTGTTGTTCTGTTTGTGCAGGGAGCAGAACTTGTCCACTTTGTGATTCAGATAGGATGCAAAGAGGTCTATTGTTGGTTGACCCCAAAGTTGAAATATCCTGGTTGCTACTGCAGGATCCAGGGACCATTCGTGTGGTTGGAATTGACGACTGAGTCGATCCGCCACTACATTGTGTATGCCTGCTAGATAAGTGGCTCGTAGGAACATTGAGTGATTCAGGGCCCAGTACCAAATTTGTGCTGCTTCTTGGCACAGGAAGTATGAGCCCGTGCCTCCTTGTTTGTTGATGTACCACATGGCTACTGTGTTGTCCGTCTGTGTGAAAGGCAGTCCTTGAACGCATGCAGTGCATAACGTCTAGCTCGAAGTTCCAGAAAATTGATTTGATATGTTGCTTCGAGTGGTGTCCAAGTACCTTGGGTTTGGAGAGTGTCTATATGAGCTCCCCAGCCCAAGGTGGATGCATCTGTAGTTAATGTTATCTGTGGAACTGATTGTTGGAATGGTAGGCCTTTGCGTAAATTGTCTTTGTTCATCCACCATAGTAGGGATGAACGTAGTTGGTGAGTCACTTGAATTGAAGAATGGAGTGGCTGAATGGCTTGGATCCATTGTGAGCGTAATGTCCATTGTGTTACTCTCATGGCAAGCCTTGCCATTGGAGTGACATGTACTGTGGAGGCCATGTGGCCTAGTAAGATGAGAAACTGATGAGCTGTTGCTTGTGTCCTTGAGTGGATCGAGTATGCTATCAAGGATAGTGTTTCTGCTCGATCTTCGGGTAGAAAGGCTTTTGCAAGTGTGGTGTCCAGATCTGCTCCTATGAATTGGAGCAGAGGAGATGGTGTGAGATGGGATTTTTGATAATTGATGAGAAATCCCGTGGAGTGAAGTAGAGCAATTGTTTGGTTGAGAGAAATTATTGCTCCATGTTGAGTTTGGCTTCTGATGAGCCAGTCGTCTAGATATGGGAAGACATGGACACCTTGCTTGTGTAAGTGTGCTGATATTACTGCTAGACATTTTGTGAATACTCTGGGAGCAGAGGCGAGTCCAAATGGCAGCACTCTGTATTGGAAGTGTTGATGACCCACCGTGAAGCGCAGATATTTTCGGTGAGGAGGAAATATTGGGATGTGAGCAGAACAGAGCCAATCTTGTTTTTGGAGAAGTGGAAGCATGGTGCCTAGAGAGACCATCCTGAACTTTTCTTTTTTGAGAAATTTGTTGAGATTTCTGAGGTCTAAGATGGGACGTAAGCCTCCTGTTTTCTTTGGAATGAGGAAATAACAGGAGTAGAATCCTCTGCCCTTCTGAGGCCTGGGCACAGGTTCTATGGCCCTGGATTTCAGAAGGGTGGATAATTCTATTTGAAGTTGAGAAATGTGATTTCTGTTGGGATGAATTTGACTTGGTGGAAAATCTGCTGGAATTGAAAGGAAGTTGAGTTGATATCCTCGAGATATTATGGACAGAACCCACTGATCCATTGTTAATGTTATCCAAGTGTTGTAAAATTTGGATAATCTGCCTCCTACAGGGAGTTCTGGTCGAGGATTTTGTGATTGGCTGAGTTCCCTGGAAATACCTTCAAAAGCCCACCGCAGGACCTGTTTGAGTAGCTGGTTGGGGCCTGGGCGGTCTTTGTTGTCGAGGTTGAGATCTGTGCTGAGGCCTTGTTTGTCGAGGCCTACTCGCAGGAGGATAGAATCGCTTTTGGCGGTAATAGGGTTTCCTTATATCTCTTCGCTGGGTTCTACGAACAGCATGAGAAGTAGATTCATGAGGTAGGGAGGAGAGCTGTCTTAAGGTCTCATTATGTTCTTTCAGTTGGGAGACTGCTTCTTGGACCTTTGTGCCAAATAAATTGTCTCCCACGCATGGAAGGTCCACCAATTTCTCTTGGACCTCTGGTCTTAGGTCTGATGCCTTAAGCCAGGCCCATCGTCTAGCACTTATCCCTGAAGCTGCAATTCTGGATGATGTCTCAAACGAATCATATGCAGCTCGTACCTCATGTTTCCCAGCTTCAAAAGCCTTGTGGATGAGATTTTGTGCTGATTCTCTGTATTCTTGGGGGAGAGATGGGATGAAATCCTCCATCTGCTTCCAAAGGTTTCGTTGGTATTGGGTGATATATAGCTGATAAGCTGCTATTCTCTAATTCAGCATAGCACCCTGAAAAACCTTACGGCCTAAACTGTCCAGAAACTTATTGTCCTTTCCAGGAGGATTAGAGGAATGTACCCTTGTTCTCTTTGCTTTCTTCTGAGCGGATTCAACCACTACTGAGGTATGTGGTAATTGAGATTTTTGATATCCTGGTGCAGATTGGACTAAGTATTTTGAGTCCATTCTTTTATTGATGGGAGGAATTGTACATGGATGTTCTCACATTCGATGTTGAAGTTGAAGGAGAACATCATGTATAGGTATTGCCATGATTTGTTTAAGAGGATCCACAAATTGTAACACTTCAAGTGTCTGATGACGTAGATCCTGTTCAGACTCTAATTTAAAAGGGATAGAGTCAGCCATATCCTGGAAAAAGGCAGAAAAAAGTTAGGTCCTCTGGTGGGGACTGTTTTCTTGGGTGTGGTGGAGAAGGGTCAGACATAAAAGTTTCAGATGTATCTGACTGTGAATCACTCCATGTATCGTAATCTGGAGTGTGAGGTCGTGTTTTCTGAGGAGCAGAAGGAGGAACTGCAACAGATGGTCCTGGAATAGGTTCTGGAGGAGAAGAATCTTCTACTGGATTCATCGGTAAAGAATCTAGTAGATCCTGATACCTCTTATGGATTGCTGAATATAAAGCTGATTCAGCCGATACTGCATCTCCAGAAGGACCTGGCATCGACAATGCTGCATGTGGCACCAATGACATCGTTGAAGTTGGTTGAGGAATCGATGGCATCGAAGAAATTCCGGTACACATCATCGAGGATGTAGTCTGAATTGAGGGTACAAAAGAAGCCATACTTTGATGTAGACATCGATGAGAAAGCTGTTGTTGTACTCTGCATCGATATATCCCTCGGTATCAGAGAGGATCCAGGCTTCAGAAAAGAATCCGTCGAGGTGAAGTGGACAGTGGATGGCATCGAAAAGAAGATCGGCATCGAGACCGTGGGCGGTACCGAGACTATGACCAGCATCGAGACAGTGGTCGGCCTCAGAATGGTATCCGTCTTCGATACTGTGACCGGCATCGGGACGGTGCCCGGCATCGGGAGTGTTCCCGGCATCGATGTCGATGGTATCTCAGTCATCAGCACTAGTTGTGCTGGCATCTTAGACAGGGCAGATGTCACCGGCATCGGCGGAGTTGCCGGCATCGGTGAAGGCACAGGTAAACTGTCTTTTATAGCCTGTAGGACTGTTTCCTTTATGAACGCGGTTAAGTCCTGTGGTATCAGTGCAGACAACGGTGTTGACGGAGACGATGCTGTTTGTGTCGTATCTGTCTTAGCAGGCCTCTCGGGCATCGAAGTGTCGGTATGTTTAGGCCGCTTTTCGATCGGTTCCTCCCGGATAGGTGTCGAAGGTGAGGCCGAGGCATGTCGATGGCGATGTCTGTGTTTAGGCCTTACCTCTACCGCTGAGTGGATCGATGATGTCGATGGCGTCGGCGAGGATTTTCCTTCCGAAGTCTGTAATCGGCGCTTTTTTAACAAAACATTTTGAGGAGCACCTGCCGGTGAAGACTTTTTGGAAGTCGATAGCGAGGGGATTAACTGCAAACTGAAGAGTTGCTGGATCTTCTCTTGGCGTAGTTTTTGTCCCTTCGGTGTCATTTCTTGACATTTTTCACACGATGAAATATCGTATTGATCGCTTAAACATCGAACGCACTCTAAGTGCGGATCGCTAACCGACATTGTTCGGTTGCACGTCGGGCATTTTTTAAAACCAGATGCCATGTTGTCATCGACGGCCGTCGATGACTGGAAAAATAGATAGAGTATATCTAAAAAATTTTCCCTAAGTTACTTCATCAGCCGGTGAAGTGAGACAAAGTGAGATCCCGTGAGGGAGAATTTATGAAAAATTATTATGTTCTTAAGAAAAACTGAGAGAAATCTCAGGGGGCTCCGATTCGTGCTGCTAGCCAGCGGCGCGGAAAAACGAAGACTGAAGTGAGACACCTGTGGCAGAGAATATCAAGGCATGCTGGCCATGCTCAGTGGCCTCACAGGGCCAGTCAAAAGTTTCTAGAAACTTTGACAGACGTTTTCCTGCACTAGGGCTCCGTTACTGACGTCACCCAATTGTGAGGACTAGCATCCTGCTTGTCCTGGGATAACCTGCATGGAGCAGCAGTTACTACCCTTAACAGAAGGCATGGGGGTAACCTGCACAGAGGCAGTTACTACCCTTAACAGAAGGCATGGGGTAACCTGCACAGAGCGGCAGTTACTACCCATAACAGAAGGTATGGGGGTAACCTACATGGAGCAGCAGTTACTACCCTTAACAGAAGGCATGGGGATAACCTGCATGGAGCAGCAGTTAATGCCCTTAACAGAAGGCATGGGGGTAACCTGCATGAAGCAGCAGTGACTACCCTTAACAGAAGGCATTGGGGTAACCTGCATGGAGCGGCAGTTATTACCCTTAATGGAAGGCATGGGGGTAACCTGTATGGAGCAGCAGTTACTATCCTTAACAGAAGGTATGGGGTAACCTGCATGGAGCAACAGTTACTACCCTTAAAAGAAGACATGGGGGTAACCTGCATGGAGCAGCAGTTACTCCTTTAACAGAAGGCATGGGGGTAACCTGCATGGAGCAGCAGATACTGCCCTTAACAGAAGGCATGGGGTTAACGTGCATGGAGCAGCAGTTACTTCCCTTAACAGAAGGAATGGGGGTAACCTGCACAGAGCGGCAATTACTACCCTTAATAGAAGGCAAGGGGTAACCTGCATGGAGTGGCAGTTACTACCCTGAAAAGAAGGCTTGGGGGTAACCTGCATGGAGCAGCAGTTACTTCCCTTAACAGAAGGAATGGGGGTAACCTGCACAGAGCAGCACTTACTATTCTTAACAGAAGGCATGGGGGTAACCTGCATGGAGCAGCAGTTACTATCCTTAACAGAAGGCATGGGGGTAACCGCATGGAGCAGCAGTTACTACTCTTAACAGAAGGCATGGGGGTAACCTGCATGAAGCATCAGTTACTACCCTTAACAGAAGGCATGAGGGTAACCTGCACAGAGCGGACGTTACTACCCTTAAGAGAAGGCATGGGGGGAACCAGCACAAAGTTACTACTCTTTAGGCAAGGAGATAACCTGTAGGGTGTGATAGTTACTACCCATAACAGAAGGCAATGGAGTAACTTGCAGGAAGTAATTTATTACCCTTAATAGAAGGCACGGGGGTAACCTGTACGGAGCAGCAGTAGTTACTACCTGTAACATTACTACCCTTAACAGAAGGCTTGGGCGTAACCTGCATGGAGCAGCAGTTAGTACCCTTAACAGAATACATGAATTTCATTACAGCTCACACATCACCTGATTCAAATTCTCAATAGCTTGAGGCTGAGACCAGGATGTCAAATAGAGTTAATTTTTTAAAAGTAATAATACATGAAAATAATTTTCACAAGCAATGTTTATTAATCAAGAGCTAAAGTGAGGTTACAAAACATATTACAGATATATCTGAGAAAGAAGGGAGGCGAGAAGTGGTATAGCAAAACAGAAAGGTGACAAGTAGTAATGCGCAGAGAGAGATGAAGAAATGGCAAATTATTAAACAAATACTTCAGTTCCCTGTTCAGAAGGCATGGGGGTAACCTGCACAGAGCAGCACTTTCTATCCTTAACAGACGGCATGGGGTAATTTGCACAGAGCGGCAGTAACTATCCTTAAGAGAAGGCATGGGGTAACTTGCACAGAGAAGCACTTATTACCCTTAACAGAAGGCATGGGGGTAACCTGCACGGAGCGGCAGTTTCTACCCTTAACAGAAGGCATGGGGGTAACCTGCATGGAGTGGCAGTTTCTACCCTTAACAGAAGGCATGGGGGTAACCTGCATGGATCAGCACTTTCTATCCTTAACAGAGGGCATGGGGTAATTTGCACAGAGCGGCAGTAACTATCCTTAAGAGAAGGCATGGGGTAACTTGCACAGAGAAGCACTTATTACCCTTAACAAAAGGCATGGGGGTAACCTGCACAGAGCAGCACTTTCTATCCTTAACAGACGGCATGGGGTAATTTGCACAAAGCGGCAGTAACTATCCTTAAGAGAAGGCATGGGGTAACTTGCACAGAGAAGCACTTAATAGCCTTAACAGAAGACCTCAGAGTAACCTGCACAGAGCCGCAGTTACTACCCTTAACAGAAGGCATGGGGGTAACCTGCACAGAGAGGCAGTTACTATCCTTAACAGAAGGCATAGGGATAACCTGAAAGGAGCAGCAGTTATTACCCTTAACAGAAGGCATGGGGTTAACCTGTATGGAGCAGCAGTTACTACCCTTAACAGAAGGCATGGGGATAACCTGAAAGGAGCAGCAGTTATTACCCTTAACAGAAGGCATGGGGTTAACGTGCATGAAGCAGCAGTTACTACCCTTAAAAGAAGGGTAGTAACTGCTGCGTACAGGGTAACGTGTACGGAGCAGCAGTTACTACCTGTAACATTACTATCCTTAACAGAAGGCATGGGGGTAACCTGCACGGAGCAGCACTTACTATCCTTAACAGAAGGCATGGGGTTAACCTGCACAGAGCAGCACTTACTATGCTTAACAGAAGGCATGGGGGTAACCTGCACAGAGCAGCACTTACTATGCTTAACAGAAGGCATGGGGGTAACCTGCACAGAGCAGCAGTTACTATCCTTAACAGAAGGCATGGGGGTAACCTGCACAGAGAGGCAGTTACTATCCTTAACAGAAGGCATGGGGGTAACCTGCACAGAGAGGCAGTTACTATCCTTAACAGAAGGCATGGGGGTAACCTGCATAGAGCGGCAGTTACTATCCTTAACAGAAGGCATGGGGGTAACTTGCACAGAGAGGCAGTTACTATTCTTAACAGAAGGCATGGGGGTAACCTGCATAGAGCGGCAGTTACTATCCTTAACAGAAGGCATGGGGGTAACTTGCATAGAGAGGCAGTTACTATTCTTAACAGAAGGCATGGGGTAACCTGCATGGAGCGGCAATTACTGCCCTTAACAGAAGGCATGGGGGTAACCTGCACAGAGTTGAGATGTGCATTAGTTTATCACGAATTAGGCAATTTCAACGAAATTGCCTAATTCGTCGTGGTTCGGGGGACGCGAACCACAAAACGGATTTTCCCAGAACTTTGGGGAAAATTAATTTTTCGGGTTTGTGCAGGGGGGAGGGGCACATTTATTTAAAAAAAACAAAACACCCCAACCCTTCACATTTACTATATTACAATCTCCACCCTCCGTTGGCTAGCTACGAATCAAAATGGCGCCGATGGCCCTTTGCCCTAACGATGTCACAAGGGCTACCAGAGGGAGAGATCGCTCGAGTTTTCCCACGAAGCACCCGAACTGAAACTCAAACTGAGCCAGAAAAACGAAGCTCAACTCTAGCACAAAGCAGCACTTACTATTCTTAACAGAAGAATGGGGGTAACCTGCATGGAGCAGCAATTACTACCCTTAACAGAAGCCATGGGGGGTAACCTGCACGGAGCAGCAATTACTGCCCTTAACAGAAGGCATGGGGTAACTGCAAAGTGCAGCTGTTACTATCCTTAAGAGAAGGCATGGGGGTCACCTGCACAGAGCGGCAGTTGCTACCCTAAACAAAACATGGGGGTATCCTGCATGGAGCAGCAGTTATTACTCTTAACAGATACGTTGGTAACCTTCATGGAGTAGCAGTTACTACCCGTAACAGAGGTCATGGGGGTAACTTGCATGGAACGGCAGTTACTACTCTTAACAGAAAGTATGGGGTAACCTGCATGGAGCAGTAGTCACTACCCTTAACAGAAGGCATTAGGGTAGCCTGCAGGGAGCGGCTGTTACCACCCTGAACAGAAGGTATGGGGGTAACCTGCATGGAGCAGCAGTTACTAGGGATGTGCAGCCAGAAACTGTTTGTTGCATTCGGGATTCATATTTATCGGGGGCCATATACGTTGCATTCGTTCAATGCCGCTCCGATACGTTGATTCGTGCATTCATTTTCCGGTTCCCATTAAAGTCAATGGGGGAAGTATTTGCAGCCTATTTTTGGCTGCAGAATTGGGGTTTTATTATCAATTTTAATGAAACTTCTGGGGAGCAATCATCAGAACAACAAAATAGCTCCAAGGAGCTTAGACTGTGGCAAAGTGGCACCAAAGTAGCATGAATAGCCTAAGGCACTTTAAAGGGGCAAAGGGGTACCAGGAGTGGCAAGAGGAGTGTTTTAATAGAAACATGTATAGAAACATAGAAATGATGGCAGAAATGGTAGGGGAACCAAGATGCCCGCCACTCTGTAACACGAATCCAGCTCGGCTCCGCGGCGTTCTTGAATAAATTTCAGATTTCTTTGCTATTTACATTTCCTTGATAGCATGCCTCACACTAAAAGAAAAGCAAAGATACGAAATAACCTTACCTCTACCCCAATGATTTCCACACGACAGCCGCGGATCGAGGAGGCATTCGGCTTTGTGCACCCAAACCCGGAAGGTGGGGCCGCTGGCGTCTGTAGTGGAGAGGGGCCACCAGATGCCTTGGCCGAGGAAACATCGTTGAGCCCCGGGGCTCCAACAATTCCAGCAATGCCCTTCAGATCCCCAGAAGGAATGGGGCCGGAACAACTCGATCTGACATTGAGGCAGCTAGCTCCAAGGAGTTCTGACTCCCTAAGAAGTGACGGAGAACAACCGTCGACTGGTGAGCCCGGTTGAGGGTTCCGAGGGAGAGAAAGAGGAAGCAGGCCAGATGGAAAACGGTGAAGCGGGTCTCCTAGAAGGGAGAGGTAAGGAGACTAAGATTGAGGTGATTGTGGGGAGGCCGATGGAGATTGCTGAAAAACTTACTTTGGAAGAAATAAGGAGAGTGCTTATAAATATGAATAAGGCGATATGTGATTTGACCACCGTGGTAAAGCAAAACATGGATAAATCTCAGGGTTTGGAAAACAGAATTCATTTAGTCGAAAAGATGGTGCAAAAAGTAGAAACTGAGATTATGGGAGTGAAAGAGGTTCAGTGTAACTTTATTAACTCTGAAAATATGATGATAAAATGGATGGATTTCCTGGAAAATGAAATTCGGCGAAACAACTTGAGACTTTTGAACTTTCCCAAATCAAAATGGATGACTGCGAAAGATTTCTTTAAAAGTTACCTTATAAATATTTTGGGATACACTGAGACCTCTATCCCCATGTTCTCAAAAATGATATATTTGCCTGAAAAGAAGGAAGAAAAAAGGGATGTTGAAGAGCCAGATAATTTATCTGAAATTTTGGAGAAATCCTTTGAGTCTAAAATTGAGACTAGAGCAACATTATTAGTCTCGTTTATCCAAACTACTGACAGAGATAATATTCTAAGAAAGTCCTTTCGGAACCAGAACCAGCTGTTTTATGGACAACAAATAAGAATATTCCCGGATATCACCAGGAAAATGCAAGAAAAAAGGAAAAAATTTTTAATGATGAAAGCAGTAGTAATCACACGCGGTGCCAAATATTTTTTTAAGGTTTCCTTGTAGATGCATTTTGTTATACCAGAATAATAGATATATCTTCACCGAGCCTGCACAGTTACGCCAATACTTGGACTCTTACTCCTAAGAAGCTAGGAGAGTTGGACAACAGTAGTTAGGTCCACAACACAGAGTTTTTCATTTAGAAGTATGATGGAAATACTATTTCTTTGTAACCGCTTAATATTTGGTTCCCCAGTGTTCCTATAATATATAGAAAATATAATTTCTTCCTTAGTTTAAGGATTTTAATTGTATTGTAACAATTTTCTTTCTTTTTTCTTCTACTTTTTTCAATGTAAGCTGTTGAAACTTCAATAAACAAAAAAAAAAAAAAAAAAAAAGGATTGACGGAAGAAGAAGACCAAAGGGCCCATCCAGTCTGCCCAGCAAGATTCACACTTTTTTTTTCTCATACTTATCTGTTTCTCTTGGCTCTTATTAACCTTTTGGTTCTATTTCCCTTCCAACCCCACCATTAATGTAGAGAGCAGTGTTGGAACTGCATCTAAGTGAAATATCTAGCTTAATTAGTTAGGGGTAGTAACCGCCGCAATAAGCAAGCTACACCCATGCTTATTTGTTTACTCAGACTATGTTATTCAGACCTTGTTGGTTGTCTGTATATAGATCCACTTTTCTTCATTCCCCCTGCCATTGAAGCAGAGAGCTATGCTGGATATACGTGAAGTATCGGTCTTTCTCCCCTGCCGTTGAAGCAGAGAGCTATGCTGGATATGCGTGAAGTATCTGTCTTTCTCCCCAGCCGTTGAAGCAGAGAGCTATGCTGGATATGCGTGTAGTATCTGTCTTTCTCCCCTGCTGTTGAAGCAGAGAGCTATGCTGGATATGAGTGAAGTATCGGTCTTTCTCCCCTGCCGTTGAAGCAGAGAGCTATGCTGGATATACATTGAAAGTGAAGTATCAGGCTTATTTGGTTTGGAGTAGTAACCGCCGTAACAAGCATCCTACGCCCCACTTTTTTGTGAATGCAAATCCTTTTTTACACATTTCCTCTTGCCGTTGAAGCTTAGAGCAATGTTGGAGTTGCATTAACCATGTGTGTGATTATTGAATAAGGGTATTATAACCAAGTAGTAGCCATCATTCCTGCGAGCCACCCGCTCTTCATTCACGTCCTCTAGACTTTAAGGATCCACAGTGTTTATCCCACGCCCCTTTGAAGTCCTTCACAGTTCTGGTCTTCACCACTTCCTCCAGAAGGGCATTCCAGGCATCCACCACCCTCTCCATGAAGAAATACTTCCTGACATTGGTTCTGAATCTTCCTCCCTGGAGCTTCAAATCGTGACCCCTTGTTCTGTTGATTTTTTTCAGGCAGAAAAGGTTTGTCGTTGTCTTTGGATCATTAAACCCTTTCAAGTATCTGAAAGTTTGTATCATATCACTTCTGCTCCTCCTTTCCTCCAGGGTGTACATATTTAGATTCTTCAATCTCTCCTCATAAGTCATTCGATGAAGACCCTCCATCTTTTTGGTCGCCCTTCTCTGGACCGCCTCCATCTTGTCTCTGACTCTTTGGAGATAACAGTCTCCAGAACTGAACACAGTACTCCAGGTGAGGCCTCACCAAGGACCTGTACAAGGGGATAATCACTTCCCTTTTCTTACTCGATATTAGAGATCTGAATCGGAACCGGAATCGGTTCGGATTCCGGTTCCTATTCAAATCGTGTTTTTTTTTTCGTCCAGCCCGATCGAGGTTTTGTTTATCGGCTGCGCCTGAGCCGATAAACAAAAAACCCACCCTGACGCTTTAAAACTAATCCCTTAGCTTCCCCCACCCAATAACATTTAACAGGTACCTGGTGGTCCAGTGGGGGTCCCGGGAGCGATCTCCCGCTCTCGGGCCGTCGGCTGCCACTAATAAAAATGGCGCCGATGGCCTTTGCCCTTACCATGTGACAGGGTATCCGTGCCATTGGCCGGCCCCTGTCACATGGAAGGAGCACTGGATGGCCGGCACCATCTTTAAAAATGGGGCGGGCCATCCAGTGCTCCTACCATGTGACAGGGGCCGGCCAATGGCACGGATACCCTATCACATGGTAAGGGCAAAGGCCATCGGCGCCATTTTGATTAGTGGCAGCAGACGGCCCGGGAGCGGGAGATCGCTCCCGGGACCCCCACTGGACCACCAGGTACCTGTAAAAAGTTTTTTGAAGGGTCGGGAGGGTGGGGGAAGCTAAGGGATTAGTTTTAAAGGGTTGGGGTGGGTTTAGGGGTTATTTTTGTGTGCCTTTTTTTCCCGCCCTCCCCCAAAACGATAAGAGAACACCCATGAACAAAATCGTGGGATTTTCCTATCGTTTTGGGGGAACCCCCGATTTTTGATGATTTTGAAAATATCGACGATATTTTCAATCGTCCGAAGCCCGATTCACATCCCTACTCGATATTCCTCTCTCTATGCAGCCCTGCATTCTTCTGGCTTTAGCTATCGCCTTGTCACATTGTTTCGCCGACTTCAGATCATTAGAACATAAGAACATAAGAAAATGCCATACTGGGTCAGACCAAGGGTCCATCAAGCCCAGCATCCTGTTTCCAACAGTGGCCAATCCAGGCCATAAGAACCTGGCAAGTACCCAAAAAAACTAAGTCTATTCCATGTAACCATTGCTAATGGTAGTGGCTATTCTCTAAGTGAACTTAATAGCAGGTAATGGACTTCTCCTCCAAGAACTTATCCAATCCTTTTTTAAACACAGCTATATTAACTGCACTAACCACATCCTCTGGCAACAAATTCCAGAGTTTAATTGTGCGTTGAGTAAAAAAGAACTTTCTCCGATTAGTTTTAAATGTGCCCCATGCTAACTTCATGGAGTGCCCCCTAGTCTTTCTACTATCCGAAAGAGTAAATAACCGATTCACATCTACCCGTTTTAGACCTCTCATGATTTTAAACACCTCTATCATATCCCCCCTCAGTCGTCTCTTCTCCAAGCTGAAAAGTCCTAACCTCTTTAGTCTTTCTTCATAGGGGAGTTGTTCCATTCCCCTTATCATTTTGGTAGCCCTTCTCTGTACCTTCTCCATCGCAATTATATCTTTTTTGAGATGCGGCGACCAGAATTGTACACAGTATTCAAGGTGCGGTCTCACCATGGAGCGATACAGAGGCATTATGACATTTTCCGTTTTATTCACCATTCCCTTTCTAATAATTCCCAACATTCTGTTTGCTTTTTTGACTGCAGCAGCACACTGTACCGACGATTTCAATGTGTTATCCACTATGACAGCTAGATCTCTTTCTTGGGTTGTAGCACCTAATATGGAACCCAACATTGTGTAATTATAGCATGGGTTATTTTTCCCTATATACATCACCTTGCACTTGTCCACATTAAATTTCATCTGCCATTTTGATGCACAATTTCCAGCCTCACAATGTCTTCCTGCAATTTATCACAATCTGCTTGTGATTTAACTACTCTGAACAATTTTGTGTCATCTGCAAATTTGATTATCTCACTCGTCGTATTTCTTTCCAGATCATTTATAAATATATTGAAAAGTAAGGGTCCCAATACAGATCCCTGAGGCACTCCACTGCCCACTCCCTTCCACTGAGAAAATTGTCCATTTAATCCTACTCTCTGTTTCCTGTCTTTTAGCCAGTTTGCAATCCACGAAAGGACATCGCCACCTATCCCATGATTTTTACTTTTCCTAGAAGCCTCTTATCAGGAATTTTGTCAAACGCCTTCTGAAAATCCAAGTATACTACATCTACTGGTTCACCTTTATCCACATGTTTATTAACTCCTTCAAAAAAGTGAAGCAGATTTGTGAGGCAGGACTTGCCCTGGGTAAAGCCATGTTGACTTTGTTCCATTAAACCATGTCTTTCTAAATGTTCTGAGATTTTGATGTTTAGAACACTTTTCACTATTTTTCCTGGCACTGAAGTCATGCTATCCCGTGTGTAGTTTCCCGGATTGCCCCTGGAGCCCTTTTTAAATATTGGGGTTATATTTGCTATCCTCCAGTCTTCAGGTACAATGGATGATTTTAATGATAGGTTACAAACTTTACTAATAGCTCTGAAATTTCATTTTTTGTTCCTTCAGAACTCTGGGATGTATACCATCCGGTCCAGGTGATCTACTACTCTTCAGTTTGTCAATCAGGTCTACCACATCTTCTAGGTTCACCGTGATTTGATTCAGGCCATCTGAATCATTGCCCATGAAAACTTTTTCCAGTATGGGTACCTCCCCAACATCCTCTTCAGTAAACACCAAAGCAAAGAAATCATTTAATCTTTCCGCGATGGCCTTATCTTCTCCAAGTGCCCCTTTAACCTCTCGATCATCTAACGGCCCAACTGACTCCCTCACAGGCTTTCTGCTTCGGATATATTTTTAAAAGTTTTTACTGTGAGTTTTTGCCTCTGCGGCCAACTTCTTTTCAAATTCTCTCTTAGCCTGTCTTATCAATGTCTTACATTTAACTTGCCAACGTTTATGCATTATCCTATTTTCTTCTGTTGGATCCTTCTTCCAATTTTTGAATGAAGATCTTTTGGCTAAAATAGCTTCTTTCACCCCTTCCCCAAAAGGTTCCCCATGCCGCTAATCATTTTGCTTTCTTTCCCCCTTTCTTAATGTGTGGAATACATCTGGACTGTGCTTCTAGAATGGTATTTTTTATGACCATGCCTCTTGCACATTTTTTACTTTTGTAGCTGCTCCTTTCAGTTTTTTTCTAACAATTTTTCTCATTTTATCAAAGTTTCCCTTTTGGAAGTTTAGCACGAGAGCCATGGATTTGCATACTGTTCCTCTTCCAATCATTAATTCAAATTTGATCATATTATGATCACTATTGCCAAGTGGCCCCACTACCGTTACCTCTGAGTCCTGTGCTCCACTGAGAATTAGATCTAAAATTGTTCACTCTCTTGTCGGTTCCTGAACCAATTGATCCATAAAGCTATCATTTATTCTATCCAGGAACATTATCTCTCTAGCGTGTCCCGATGATACATTTACTCAGTCAACATTGGGATATTTGAAGTCTCCCATTATTACCGCACTACCAATTTGGTTAGCTTCCCTAATTTCTCTTAGCATTTCACTGTTCGTCTCACCATCTTGACCAGGTGGATGGTAGTATACTCCTATCACTATAGTCTTCCCCAAGGGATTTCTACCCATAAAGATTCAATTTTGCATTTAGTCTCATGCAGGATGTTTATCCTGTTGGAGTCTATGTCATCCCGGACATAAAGCACCACACCGCCTCCTGGGTGCTCCGCTCTGTCATTGCGATATAATTTGTACCCTGGTATAGCACTGTCCCATTGGTTATCCTCCTTCCACCATGTCTTTGAGATGCCAATTAAGTCTATGTCATCATTCACTGCTATACATTCTAATTCTCCCATCTTACTTATTAGACTTCTGGCATTAGCATAAAAACATTTCAAAGTTTGTTTTTTGTTTGTATTTTCTTTCTGCATTTTAATTCATAGGGATGTTAGAATTTTTTAGCTCAGGTGAGTTTTTAAGTACAGGCACTTGGACTACATTTCTTATTATTGGAATCTCACTGTCGGGATGCCCTAATTCTAATGCATTTCTCTGAACCATGCGCTGCTGAGCGACTGTCGGCTTTCCCCTTTGTTCTAGTTTAAAAGCTGCTCTATCTCCTTTTTAAACGTTAGTGCCAGCAGTCTGGTTCCACCCTGTTAAGGTGGAGCCCATCCCTTCAGAAGAGACTCCCCCTTCCCCAAAAGGTTCCCCAGTTCCTAACAAAAACTGAATCCCTCTTGCTTGCACCATCTTCTCATCCACGCATTGAGACTCTGGAGCTCTGCCTGCCTCTGGTGACCTGAGCGTGGAACAGGGAGCATTTCAGAGAATGCTACCATGGAGGTTCTGGATTTAAGCTTTCTACCTAAGAGCCTAAATATTCTTCCAGAACCTCCCTCCCACATTTTCCTATGTCATTGGTGCCCACATGTAGCACGACAGCCGGCTCCTCCCCAGCACTGTCTAAAATCCTATCTAGGTGACGCGTGAGGTCCGCCACCTTCGCACCAAGTAGGCATGTTACCAGGCGATCCTCACGCCCACCAGCCACCCAGCTATCTACATTTCTAATAATCGAATCACCAACTATGACGGCCAACCTAACCCTTCCCTCCTGGGCAGTAGGCCTTGAGGAGATATCCTCAGTGCGAAAGGACAATGCATCACCTGGAGAGCAGGTCCTTGCTACAGGATCCTTTCCTGCTGCACCCGATTGATGCTCTCCAACCATGAGACCTTCTTCCTCCAAGGCAGCACCAGGGCTGCCAGTCTGAAGTTGGGACTTGGCTACTATATCCCTGAAGATCTCATCTATATACCTCTCTGTCTGCCTCAGCTCCTCCAGGTCTGCCATTTTAGCCTCCAGAGATCGGACTCGTTCTCTGAGATCCAGGAACTCTTTGCATCGCATGCATATGTACAACTTCTCACCGGTGGGTAAAAAAAATCATACATGTGACACTCGATGCAAAAGACTGGGAAGCCCCCCTCTTGCTGCTGGACTGCTGCTGTCATCTCAGTTTTGATCATTTCCTAGTTAAGGTTTAGGTTGCTATAGGAATAGGAATATGTCTAACGTCCTTTAAATGTATTAGTGAATTCACTATATGTCTGGTAGTTCCCTACCGGGGTCTGATTAAACTCAATAAAGTTTTTGTTGTTGTTCTTTTTTTTTTTTTTTTTGCCTATAAATTAAAGGATGAGCTAGGGGTGGGTGGTCGAGGGGTGGGAGGGTTAGGAAATACAAACAGTCTAACTTCAGTTAGTCAGCCAGAGTGACTCACTGCTCTCTTGATTAACAAATGTTGGTACCTATTCAAACCAAATCACACTACCTCAACTACCTCAACACCTCAACACCTGGAGCATAGGAGGCAGTTGGAGCTGCTGCAAGGCTTTCAATTGCTTTTATTCATCTTGCCATTCACAGGGAAAATTTGGAAACCCAAGCAAAGCTAAGTTTACTTTCAAAAACACTAGCTTTTCCATCACCTCTGATACCTGCCTTGAGCAGTGAGGGCTCATGATATCCCCTGTCATCGAAAAGACACGTTCACTGGGCACACTGGTTGGTGGACATGAGAGATATCGCTGAGCCACTTTGGCTAGGTGTGGCCAGACAGTGGACTTGTGTGCCCAATATGCCAGCGGATCTGTCTGCATGTTCTCTGTGGGCTCTGAGAGATACCATGTCACTGACAGCTGTGCTGGTGTCTCCTTTGCTTGGGTGGGCTGAGAGTCAGTCATGCCAGCTGCTTTCCCTCTCACTCGTCGCACAACAGATGAATCTTTATGGGCAACATGCTTTTGGCGTTCCGAAGTGGAGGAGGAGGTACTATCTGTCACTAACAGAGTGCTGCTCCTGCTTGGGCTAGCAGCACAACTCTGTGAAGTGCCCGCTGTTTCCACTTCTGCTTCACACCTAATCTGTCTCTGCCTATGGCGCTCCTGTTCATGGACTTTTGCTAACAGCAGGTCCTTCACTAATAAGAGACAATCGTACTTATAGGGCGATTTTCCCTTTCACACTGGGATCACAGACTGTGGTGAGCATTGTACAAATAGCCAGCACACGAGGTTTCAGGCCTGAGTAAAAACAAAACTTACCTGGTTAAAAGCCAGCACAGATGACATCATACTTCAGGAAAACGAAACTTAAACTGGACTTATTCTTTGGAAATAACTTCAGAAGGCTTCTGCCCATAGTAACTGAGCACGTAGACGTGCACACATTTATTAATTGGCTATAGGATAAGAAGTGAGCAAACCTAGACACCTGTTGATTGGCTGAAGGTAACCCTATGAATTACTGTACACATACGTTAGATCTTTGTGCAGGGTTGCAGGATTTTTACCAGCTGACTCATGACTAACCAATCATGATGCCCTAGGGGATTCGGCACACCTATGTCCATTGTACCAGAAAGTTCATGAAGGGGTGTCTGCAGCTCCACTAACCTCTCCGTCATCATAAAGGTGGAATTCCACCGGGTGGCAAAGGCTTGAATGAGACGCTTGTGAGGCATCTCCAAATCAGTCTGCTTTTGTCGGACAACCTGCCCCGCCTTCACAATTCTGTGGAAGTACACTGCTATGTTCCTGCACTTGTGTATTAAAGTATGCAGGTATTCATTCTCTTTGTCATTGGAATCCAACCCCAGAGCTGACTTCACTACCAGGTGCAGTGTGTGGAAAACATCAGATGTTCTGAAAGCGGCCGTCGCATATTGCCTTTACCATGTTTGCACCATTGTCTGTGACAAAGAACTCTGCTTGAGGATTCCTGTCTGTCTGTTGTAGCTACCAGCCCTCCAGCATCTGTCTGATGCATGCTAGAATATTGGCTGAGGTATGGGCCTGGTCCGTCAGGTGGTTGTGCAGTAAAGCCCACCTCCACCCTGATAATTGTTCAGTAATAGAGCTGCTGACTGCCCCTGCCTCAGCCAGGTCCCACCAGTGTGCTGTCAGGGAGAGGTAAGAGTGTGCGGCATTCATGGCAGTCCAGATATCGCAGGTGAAATGCACTCTCCCCTCTGCCTTAGCTAGCAGCACTTGGATGCGACTGCAACACTGCTTGTACAGGCTGGGGATGACCTTTCTGCTAAATGTGGTTCTGGAGGGGACTTTATAATTTGGAACTATGACCTTCAGAAAACGCTTGAAACCCACATTTTCCACTAACTGCAAGGGCAGGTCATCAAGGGCAACCATTTCCCCAATGCTCCTGGTTACAACTTTTGAGGCTGCCTGCCTCCTACCCCGGGATAGCTTTACCACACTCCACCCATTTCCTCCATGGTGGGTTGTTGCTTCTGTCACCTCCAAAACTACAGGGCCAGAAACAGGTGGTGGCAATAGCGATGCATCATGGTCAGATTTCATTTTTTCTGGATGGAACTGCCTGCCCCTACAAAGAGTTTAGATTACAATAGGTGCCTTTTTAACTTTAATGGGGGAGTGGCCCTAGTATCTTTTGAAGTGCCTCCTCTGCCAGTCCCAATCACTCGACTACATCTAGCTTACCCCGGCGCCGGAGACCCGCCGGGGTAAGGCCTGTTTAATTGCACTTACCCATGACCGCCTCCGATGCTGACCACGAGGCAGCCCCTTCCTCCCTCCGCTGACGCCTTCCAGCCGGTCTTCCTCCTCCCTGCGGCGGCAGCCAACCCAGTGCGCAGACGCCCACGCCGACCAGCCAATCAGGGGACAGCCCCGATTGGCCTTTAAATCCTCGCGGCTCCCGGACAGAGCCCCTTTCAGAACGGATGCTTCAGGAGGAAAAGGAGACTTCAGAGCAGTGCAGGGACTGCGCGATCGGCGCCGGAGACCCACCAGGGTAAGGCCTGTTTAATTGCACTTACCCACGACTGCCTCCGATGCTGACCACGAGGCAGCCCCTTCCTCCCTCCGCTGACGCCTTCCAGCCGGTCTTCCTCCTCCCTGTGGCGGCAGCCAACCCAGTGCGCAGACGCCCACGTCGACCAGCCAATCGGGGGACAGCCCCGATTGGCCTTTAAATCCTCGTGACTCCTAGGCGCCACGCGCCGAAGGAGAGCGACAAAGGAGCAGGCCCCTTTGTGCGCCCCTTCGTGCAACCCCGAAGGGAAACCCAGAAATCCTTCTCTTTTTCTACTCGAATAGATGTGAACTCTACCCACAAAGAACCACCCCTTACCTGAGCGCCCTCAGGCTTCCTCCTTACCAGGAACGCCTGCCCTCCTTCCATCTCACCCCCCGCTTACGCCATTCACCGCTTCAATATTTCACAGTAGGTCAATAAACATTTTCCCACTTATAATTCTCAACATGCACTCGCTCGCTATTCCGATCATTTACAACCACCGAAGAAACTTCTTTAAAAAAAGCCAACCAACACACAACTTTCGACAAAAAAGACTTATCCCAATCATGACCTCACCACTAAATCAATTTCTGGGCCTCACCCTACTCTCGTTAATGCTCCTTAATGCACAATCCCTGTTGAAGAAAACTCACCTCCTTCACGACTACTTAATGGAAGCAAAACAGGATCTCTGCGCGATTATCGAAACCTGGCTAAAACCTGAAGATTCTCCACTAATCAACCAACTCCCTACTCTTTCCTACAACGTCTTCTCTATCCCTAGAATTAAAAAAAGAGACGGCGGTTTACTACTAGCTGCTAAAAAAGAACTAGGTCTAAGCCTACAGTTCACAAACTTCTCAACCTCGCTTGAATTGGCAGTATTTAAATCCAAACACCTACAAATCTGCCTAGCATATGCCCCCCCTGGAAGTTTAGAATCGGATCCATCTCCATTAATTGAACTCATAGCCAAACACATCAACACAGATACCCCTGCTATAATTATGGGAGATTTCAACCTGCACGTGGACACAACCCCTCAATCTTCCAACTGTGAAACCTTCCTCACCACTCTGAAATTTATGGGATTCAAACAAATTATCAAAGAGCCGACACACAAAGCAGGACATATGCTGGACTTAATCTTCATAAATGAAAGCCTCACTACCCCTACAGCCACGACATGTTCTCCGGTCCCATGGTTGGATCACAGGTTGATTGCTGTAACTCTGAAGAACCTCCAACCCATCGTTCAACCGAGACAAAACACCACAATCCAATTCAGAAAACTATGCAACCCAGACATCCTTAGCTCGAACCTATCCGCAGCATTAGACCAACTGGCCCTCTCTGATGCAGAGTCAGCTTCATCTTCCTGGATCAAGATCACCAAAGAAGTAGCAGACACAACATGTCCTTTAACCACCAAAGCCCTTCAACCGGACGCCGACAACAGGAAACAGTGATACACACCACAACTTAAAACCCTCAAACAAGAGCTTAGAGGCAGCGAACACCTATGGCGAAAAAATCCATCAGCAACAAACCAGGGGGCTTACAAATTGCTCATGCACCACTACAGGATAGCCATCCTTCGAACAAAAAGAGATTTCTTCTCACAGAAAATACACAACTTCATTTTCAACCCCAAAGTGTTATTTTCACTCGTCTCGTCCCTCACCAAATCTCCCTCCATGACCATTACAGACGATCAAGCAGCCAGCAAAGCCTCAGAACTCGCCACTTACTTCAAGAAAAAAAATCACCGATCTGATCACACAGGCAAAAACCTACACTGGCCCCAGTCACGCACACGCCTACTCAGCAGACATACAACAGACCACAAGCCTGGAAAACTTCAAGATGACTTCCTCCATCGAGATTGAATCATTACTAAAGAAGCTAAAACCATCATCTCACCCCATGAATGCGATCCCATCCAACTTACTCATCTCTATTCCAAAAACTGTCGCCAAACCAATTGCAGAGATCATCAATTGTTCATTATCGCAAGGCATAGTTCCAGACCCCCTGAAACTTGCAATTCTGAAACCACTTCTAAAAAAATCCAACCTGTCCCCAGACGACCCGGCCAACTTCCGCCCCATAGCTAACCTCCCATTCATCTCTAAAATCTTAGAAAAAATAGTCAACAAGCAACTCTCGGACTATTTAGACGACAACAATATCTTATCCCACTCACAGTTCGGCTTCCGTAAAGCCCAAAGCACCGAAACACTCTTAATCTCTCTTACCGACACCTTACTTCTGAATCTTGATAAAAAACAACCCTGTCTACTCATTCTCCTCGATTTATCAGCCGCATTCAATACGGTGAACCACTGAATACTCTTGGATCGGCTAACTGACATCAGCATCAAAGGCACCGTGCACAGATGGTTCAAGTCATTCCTCCAAAACAGATTTTACAAAGTCAAGATCAACAACAAAGAATCTCACCCCGTCTGTTCCTCTCTGGGAGTTCCTCAGGGATCATCTTTATCCCCTACCCTCTTCAATATTTATCCCTTACCACTTTGCCATCTCCTCTCCAAACTAAATCTAACCCATTACATATATGCAGATGACGTGCAAGTACTTATTCCAGTAAAGAAAACACTACAAAAAACCATAGACTTCTGGAACAACTGCCTTCAAGATATCAACCACCTCCTCACAAGCCTTAACTTAATCCTTAATACTAATAAAACGGAGCTACTCCTAGTCTCACAAGACAGCAATCACACAGTCGCCAACACGCTCTCCACAAGTCAACCATCTTTCTCCCTTCAAGTCAGAAACCTCAGTGTCTTAATGGACAACCAACTGAACCTAAAAATATTCGTCAATAACACCGCAAAGGAAGGCTTTTTTAAACTACAAGTTCTAAAACGTCTGAGACCACTCCTGCACTTCCAAGACTACCGTGCAGTATTACAAGCAATTATCTTTTCAAAAATTGAGTATTGCAATTCCCTGCTACTAGGCCTTCCAGCGAACACCATTAGAACATAAGAACATAAGAACATAAGAAATTGCCATGCTGGGTCAAACCAAGGGTCCATCAAGCCCAGCATCCTGTTTCCAACAGAGGCCAAACCAGGCCACAAGAACCTGGCAATTACCCAAACACCTAGAAGATCCCATGCTACTGATGCAATTAATAGCAGTGACTATTCCCTAAGTAAACTTGATTAATAGCAGTTAATGGACTTCTCTTCCAAGAACTTATCCAAACCTTTTTTGAACCCAGCTACACTAACTGCACTAACCACATCCTCTGGCAACAAATTCCAGAGATTTATTGTGCGTTGAGTGAAAAAGAATTTTCTCCGATTAGTCTTAAATGTGCTACTTGCTAACTTCATGGAATGCCCCCTAGTCCTTCTATTATTCGAAAGTGTAAATAACCGAGTCACATCTACTCGTTCAAGACCTCTCATGATCTTAAAGACCTCTATGATATCCCCCCTCAGCCGTCTCTTCTCCAAGCTGAACAGCCCTAACCTCTTCAGCCTTTCCTCATAGGGGAGCTGTTCCATCCCCTTTATCATTTTGGTTGCCCTTCTCTGTACCTTCTCCATTGCAACTATATCTTTTTTGAGATACGGCGACCAGAATTGTACAGTATTCAAGGTGTGGTCTCACCATGGAGCGATATAGAGGCATTATGACATTTTCCGTTTTATTAACCATTCCCTTCCTAATAATTCCTAACATTTTATTTGCTTTTTTGACTGCTGCAGCACACTGAGCTGACGATTTCAATGTATTATCTACTATGACGCCTAGATCTCTTTCTTGGGTGGTAGTTCCTAATATGGAACCTAACATCGTGTAACTACAGCTAGGGTTATTTTTCCCTATATGCAACACCTTGCACTTGTCCACATTAAATTTCATCTGCCATTTGGATGCCCAATCTTCCAGTCTTGCAAGGTCCTCCTGTAATGTATCACAGTCTGCTTGTGATTTAACTACTCTGAATAATTTTGTATCATCTGCAAATTTGATAACGTCACTCATTGTATTCCTTTCCAGATCATTGATATATATATTGAAAAGCACCGGTCCAAGTACAGATCCCTGAGGCACTCCACTGTTTACCCTTTTCCACTGAGAAAATTGACCATTTAGTCCTACTCTCTGTTTCCTGTCTTTTAACCAGTTTGTAATCCACGAAAGGACATCGCCTCCTATCCCATGACTTTTTAGTTTTCGTAGAAGCCTCTCATGAGGGACTTTGTCAAACGCCTTCTGAAAATCCAAATACACTACATCTACCGGTTCACCTTTATCCACATGTTTATTAACCCCTTCAAAAAAATGAAGCAGGTTTGTTAGGCAAGACTTCCCTTGGGTAAATCCATGTTGACTGTGTCCCATTAAATCATGTCTTTCTATATGCTCTACAATTTTGATCTTGAGGATAGTTTCCACTATTTTTCCCGGCACTGAAGTTAGGCTCACTGGTCTATAGTTACCCGGATCACCCCTGGAGCCTTTTTTAAATATTGGGGTTACATTGGCCACCCTCCAGTCTTCAGGTACAATGGATGATTTTAATGATAGGTTACAAATTTTAACTAATAGGTCAGAAATTTCATTTTTGAGTTCCTTTAGTACCCTGGGATGCATACCATCCGGTCCAGGTGACTTGCTACTCTTTAGTTTGTCAATCTGGCCTACTATATCTTCCAGGTTGACAGTGATTTCGTTCAGTTCGTCTGACTCATCACCCCTGAAAACCAACTCCGGAACTGGTATCTCCCCAACATCCTCACTAGTAAACACGGAAGCAAAGAATTCATTTAGTCTTTCTGCAATGGCCTTATCTTCCCTAAGAGCCCCTTTAACCCCTCGGTCATCTAATGGTCCAACCGACTCCCTCACAGGTTTCTTGCTTTGGATATATTTAAAAAAGTTTTTATTATGAGTTTTTGCCTCTATGGCCAACTTCATTTCAAATTCTCTCTTCGCTTGTTTTATCAATGTTTTACACTTAACTTGACAATGCTTATGTTTTATCCTATTTTCTTCAGATGGATCTTTCTTCCAATTTTTGAAGGATGATTTTTTGGCTAAAATAGCCTCTTTCACCTCACCTTTTAACCATGACGGTAATCGTTTTGCCTTCCTTCCACCTTTCTTAATGCGTGGAATACATATGGACTGCGCCTCTAGGATTGTATTTTTAAACAATGTCCAAGCCTGTTGAACACTTTTAACCTTTGCAGCTGCACCTTTCAGTTTTTTTCTGACTATTTTCCTCATTTTATCAAAGTTTCCCTTTTGAAAGTTTAGTGTTAGAGCTGCAGATTTACTTATTGTCCCCCTACCAGTTATTAGTTTAAATTTGATCATGTTATGATCACTGTTGCCAAGTGGCCCCACCACCGTTACCTCTCTCACCAAATCCTGTGTTCCACTAAGAATTAAATCTAAAATAGCTCCCTCTCTTGTTGGTTCCTGAACCAATTGCTCCATGAAACAATCATTTATTACATCCAGGAACTTTATATCTCTAGCAAGTCCTGATGTTACATTTACCCAGTCAATATTGGGGTAATTGAAATCTCCCATTATTATTGCACTGCCAAATTGGTTTGCTTCCCTGATTTCTCTTAGCATTTCATCATCTGTCTGACCATTTTGTCCAGGTGGACGGTAGTATACTCCTATCACTATACTCTTACCCAACACACATGGGATTTCTACCCATATAGATTCTACTGAGCATTTAGTCTCTTGTATGATCTTTAGCCTGTTGGACTCTATACCCTCCCGGACATAAAGTGCCACACCCCCACCAAGTTGATCCTCCCTATCATTGCGATATAATTTGTACCCTGATATAGCACTGTCCCATTGGTTATCCTCCTTCCACCAAGTTTCTGTGATGCCAATTATGTCAATCTCATCATTTGCTGCTATACACTCTAACTCTCCCATCTTACTTCTTAGACTTCTGGCATTGGCATATAGACATTTCAAAGTGTGTTTTTTGTTTGTTTTAACAACCTGCTTTTCAGTTGTTTGGGATAATTCGGAAATCATTAGTTTTGGTGATTTTTTACATATAGGCATATGGACTATATTTGCTTTTAATGGAACCTCTCTGTTGGGATGCCCTAACTCTCCTGTTTCATTAGTATCCTTCAAGGATACATTTCTCCGAACCATGCACTGCTGAGTGACTGTCGGCTTTCCCCTTTGTTGCAAAACGCCTCAGCCTCAGCCAGAATATTGACAAAGTCCAGCAAAAGAGAGCATATTACTCCCATCCTAATTAATCTGCATTGGCTCCCAATTAAATTTAGAATAATGTACAAAGTACTAACGATCATACACAAAACCATCCACAATATCAGTCCACTGGAGATCAATATCCCATTTCAGCTTCATCTACCCTCCAGACCAGTAAGGTCGGCATATAGAAATACCCTCCTTGCCCCACCTATTAAATCTTCGTTAAGAAAACGAGCTCTATCCACATCGGGCCCCGCGCAATGGAATTCTCTTCCACCAGAACTCCGGCTAGAACAATGCCATACTACCTTCAAAAAGAGACTGAAAACATAGCTGTTCGACCAAGCTTTTCTTTCATTCAGAGGATCTTCCTAGGTCATGACTCTCACACCAATAGACTAGAATTCAGGCTAGTACTCTAACCTGACAGATGTCTAATCTAATTAGGCTCCATTTTTACCTTTTACCCTTAGTTTATCCAAATCTCATTCAGATATTTAGACAGCCAATTCGCTGGCCCCTCGTTAAAAGCCTATAATTCTATTGTTCTTTGACCCTGTTACTTGGCACCAAGTTATCTTATACCTGTTATATGTAAAAGCATTCTTACATACTAGTTTATGTTATACTGTAAACCGAAGTGATATGTAATTGTCTACATGAATTTTGGTATATAAAAATGTTAAATAAATAAATAAATTATGGATTTAATGTCACTGCCTAGTGTCTACTGGCTGCCCACTGTCACGGTGCCTTGCTATGCACTAATGTAACGTGTGTGGTGTATGCACACACGCAGCTTGCTTGTAAGCACAAAAGAGGCAGACTGGGGATTTCACTGCACAGACTATCCCAATAATAAAGTTGTCTGTTAAACTACCCACTGCCCACTGTCACAGTGCCTTGCACTAATGTAACGTGTCCGAGGGCGTGGCCGAGGGCCCCAACACAGCGGCCTGTGTCGGGGCCTACAATAAAGGTAGTGGGGAGGGGACGATTTAGTTAGGGCTGGAGGGGTGGGTTAGATAGGAGAAGGGAGTGGAAGGTAAGGGGGTCAAAAAAAAAGTTCCCTCCGAGGCCACTCCGATTTCAGAGTGGCCTTGGAGAGAACGGAGAAAGCCATCGGAGCTCCCCTGTGTCTGGCTGCCGGTTCGATACCAATAGAAAAAAGTTTAAAGTTTAGTATTTTTTTTTTTCTATGAAGCCAAACTGAGCAAAAAAGCAATGGAGCCCTAAGCTCCCTAGGCAGCCAGAAGGGGGAGACGAATGACTTGACCACCAGTCTCGGTCCCCACACCAGGAAGCAGCCACGGACTTAGGCTATGCCCAGCACAAGGGGGTGAAGCCCCCCTAAGTCCGGCAAGAGCCAGGAGATGGGACTGTCTCCTGCAAAGCACTGAAATCAATTAACTTTAAAAGGTAAATTTATTTTTTTTTAAATTTGAAAAATCCTACTAGAATCCCGAAGGAATAAGTACTTGCTTGATCCAACAAGAAGAGAAGGAAAAAAGGCTGACTAGCCCAAATCAGGAGACCGCAGGGTGAGCTGATCCACCTGCTGGAGACAGACAAATACTGAAGGCCTGCAGGGTAGGCTCTGTCCTGATATCGGATACCCTTTCAGTTTTAGTCTGTCTCCATCTGCTGGACAGGAGGCTCAACCCACGGTCTGGACTGATCCGGGTACGTACAGGGAAACACCTGGATAGAAAACTCCTCTCATTTGTAGTTTCGTCCCCATTGTTAACTGGTCGTGGATTGAAAGCACTCTGTAATCCGGCCTTTCCAGAACGGAGGGGTATCCCACTGATAGGAACTAGTCAAAAATGCCAAAACTTACAAATCTTTGTCAAACAACTCTCAAAATTTTCTAATGGTGAGCAGTGAGGCCTATCAAAAACACCACCTCCAAAACTCGCTTCTCTGCAATCTCCCACCTCAGAGCAAGCTCAGATAGAAGACACACATATATATCTCCCATGAGCCCATTCCAAAAAGGGGAAGGTCAAAAGCTGGGGGGAGGGGGGGGCAATCCCCCAAAATGCAAAACCCTCCCGTGAGCTGAGAAAGATTTAGTAATGATGCGAAGCTACTATTACAATTAAAATGTTGAGACCCTCTTTCACTGTCTACAACCCCAGGGGCAGGAGCTGGCGAGAGTGTTGTGGCAGGTCCAGAGAGGAGAGAGGGTGTGGCACTCAGCACTAGGGCTGTGCATTCGTTTTCGCCATATTGGCAATCCGCAACGTAAATGTCCATATTCGTTATATTCATGGGGAGGCAAAACGTATTGCGCCTCCCCATGAATATAACTTATCATCCATTGCATTCGCTGGCCACCATTTTGAAGGGGCCGATTTTAATTTTAATTCCTATAAAATCCAGGGTTGGCGCGTGCAAGGGGGTGCACACATATGCACCCACTTGCACGCGCCGAGCCCGAGGGGAGCCCCAATGGCTTTCCCCGTTCCCTCTGAGGCCGCTCTGAAATCGGAGCGGCCTTGGAGGGAACTTTTTTTTTGGCCCCCCCCCCCCCCCCCCACTTCTTCTCCCTTCCCCTATCTAACCCACCCCCCAGCCCTAACTAAATCATCCCTTCCTCCCTATATTTGTTGTAGGCCCCAACACAGGCCGCTGTGTCGGGGCACTTGGCAACACCCCCGGACCGCGGCCCCGCCAACGGCCTCGCCCCGGACCGCTAATTTTTCCAAGCCCCGGGGCTTGTGCGCACCGCCAAGCCTATGCAAAATAGGCTCAGCACGCGCAGGGTTTTTTTTAAGGGTTACGTGCATAACCTATGCGCATAACCGTTTTAAAATCCACCCCAAAGGATGCCATTTCGTTGTATCCAGAGCCCAAAACCAGCCCTTTCCTGTGAGTCATCAGTGACTCACAGGAAAGGGTCGGACAGGTTGGCACGGATACCGGAATGCAGTGTATCAGCGTATTGAATGCAGCCAATCGCGCTGTCATTCAGTGCTCTATGACCATTCAAATGATGACCCAGCACTATATTTTCTTCAGCATGAGGTGTGCCATGCACTTTCTTTGCAGGGGTGGTGTGGGGAGGTGGGCTTTGTGGAAGGGGGCTGCACTGAGAGATAGGCTAATAAAGAAAAAAAAAGCTATTTATTCTTTATTTCACTGCAGTGCCAGCTAGCCCTGTTTGTGTTTTAAGCAGTTTATTATTTAGGTGATCTGAGACGGTCTCTGTGTGCCAGGGAGAGAAGCTGCTAGCAGTGCCATTTTTTTCATTCACCCTCTGGGCTAGGCTGCAAGCAAGCAAGCACGATTTGGGTGTTGTGGCTGGGAGAGATATATTCAGTTTTGCTAGAATTTGCATTGGAAAATATATTTAATCGATTTTCGTGCTGTGCCAACAATTCAAGCTTTTTAAAACTGAGTTTGTTTAATTCAACTCACTCAGTCTCTCTGTGCACTGGGCTTCAGTGGGCAGTGGGTAGTTAAACAGACTGAAATTTATTATTGGGACAGTCTGTGCAGTAAAATCCCCAGTCTGCCTCTTTTGTGCTTACAAGTAAACTGCGTGTGTGGGCACAACACATGTTACATTAGTGCAAAGCAAGGCACTGTGACAGTGGGCAGTGGGTAGTTTAACAGGCTGAACTTTATTATTGGGACGGTCTGTGCAGTGAAATCACCAGTCTGCCACTTTTGTGCTTACAAGTAAGCTGCGTGTGTGGGCACACCACACACGTTACATTAGTGCACAGCAAGCACCGTGACAGTGGGCAGTGGGTAGTTTAACAGACTGAACTTTATTATTGGGATGGTCTGTGCCGTGAAATCCCCAGTCTGCCTCTTTTGTGCTTACAAGCAAGCTGCGTGTGTGCGCACAACACACACGTTACATTAGTGCACAGCAAGACACCATGACAGTGGGCAGTGGGTAGTTTAACAGACTGAACTTTATTATTGGGACGGTCTGTGCAGTGAAATCCCCAGTCTGCCTCTTTTATGCTTACAAGCAAGCTTCGTGTGTGTGCACACCACACACGTTACATTAGTGCATAGCAAGGCACCATGACAGTGGGCAGCTGGTAGGCACTAGGCATTGACATTAAATCCATAATGTAAGGGAAAGCTAGATGTAGTCGAGTGATTGGGACTGGCAGAGGAGGCACTTCAAAAGACACTACTGCTCCTCCCCCATTAAAGTTAAAAAGGCACCTGTCGCAATCTAAACTCTTTGTAGGGGCAGGCGATTCTATCCAGAAAAAAATGAAATCTGACCATGATGCATCGCCATCTCCACCACCTGTTTCTGGCCCTGTAGTTTTGGAGGTGAGGTAAGAGGAGGCTGAGTCATGCGAGACAAAATGTCAACACCCAAAAGCAGCAGGGGGACAGAAGTCTCGAATAACACTTAGCGTTGACAATGTAGCGCAGTCATTGTTTGCTTCTGATTCAGATGAAGAATCATCTTGGGTGGGATTCTCATCTGAAACGGAAGATGTAATAGGTGACGAATCTTTGGGAGGATCAGTTAGTCCTGTATTAGCCTCCACTTCAGTGCAGCAGGGGAGAGATGAAACTGATGAGGAGGAGGAGGAAGAAGAGCAGTCAGCGCAGGCACAGAGGGTGACTGAGGCCCCTGGCATTGCTTCTCAGGGTGCACCCAGTACCTCAGCTCCAGTGCCAGCATCCACCCCCAAGGCTTTAGAGAAGGGAGGATCACGAAAGACATCTACAATCTGGAGCCACTTTAAAGTGACGGATGACCCACGTTTTGCTCGGTGTAATTACTGTGCCAGGAATATTAGCAGAGGCAAGCAAATGGGACATCTATCTAATTTTGGCATGACGCATCATATGAAGAGGCAACACCCAGCAAGATTACTGCCATCTGGAGATGGTGGCAGTTCCAGTCGGGGGACCCCTTCCAAGCAGTATGCAGTGGTAGGAAAGCAGCAGAGTCAGCCCATACCCTCATCCCCTTCTAGCAGTCAGGTGGCAGGCCAGCAACCCCCTGACATGTGGCAGAAGCGACAACCCACCATGGAGGAAATGGGGTGGAGTACGGTAACACTATCCCGGGGTAGGAAGCAGGAAGACTCAAATGTTGTAACCAGGAGCATTGGGGAATTGAGTGCCCTTGATGACCAGCCCTTGCAGTTAGTGGAGAATGTGGGTTTCAAGCGCTTTCTGAAGGTCGTAGTTCCAAATTACAAAGTCCCCTCCAGAACCACATTTAGCAGAAAGGTCATTCCCAGCCTGAACAAGCAGTGTCGCAGTCGCATGCAAGTGCTGCTAGCTAAGGCAGAGGGGAGAGTGCATTTCACCTGCGATATCTGGACCGCCATGAATGCTGCACACTCTTACCTCTCCCTGATAGCACACTGGTGGGACCTGGCTGAGGCAGGGGCAGCCAGCAGCTCTATTACTATTATAGGGAAAAATAACCCATGCTATAGTTACACAATGTTAGGTTCCATATTAGGTGCTACAACCCAAGAAAGAGATCTAGGCGTCATAGTGGATAACACATTGAAATCGTCAGGTCAGTGTGCTGCGGTAGTCAAAAAAGCAAACAGAATGTTGGGAATTATTAGAAAGGGAATGGTGAATAAAACGGAAAATGTCATAATGCCTCTGTATCGCTCCATGGTGAGACCGCACCTTGAATACTGTGTACAATTCTGGTCGCCGCATCTCAAAAAAGATATGAGATGGAGAAGGTACAGAGAAGGGCTACCAAAATGATAAGGGGAATGGAACAGCTCCCCTATGAGGAAAGAGTAAAGAGGTTAGGACTTTTCAGCTTGGAGAAGAGACGGCTGAGGGGGGATATGATAGAGGTGTTTAAAATCATGAGATGTCTAGAACGGGTAAATGTAAATCGGTTATTTACTCTTTCAGATAAAAGAAAGACTAGGGGGCACTCTATGAAGTTAGCATTTGGCACATTTAAAACTAATCGGAGAAAGTTCTTTTTTACTCAACGCACAATTAAACTCTGGAATTTGTTGCCAGAGGATGTGATTAGTGCAGTTAGTATAGCAGTGTTTAAAAAAGGAGTGGATAAGTTCTTGGAGGAGAAGTCCATAACCTGCTATTAATTAAGTTGACTTGGAAAATAGCCAATGCTATTACTAGCAATGGTAACATGGAATAGACTTAGTTTTTGGGTACTTGCCAGGTTCTTATGGCCTGGATTGGCCACTGTTGGAAACAGGATGCTGGGCTTGATGGACCCTTGGTCTGACCCAGTATGGCCTGTTCTTATGTTCTTATGAACAAGTATTAGGGTGGAGGTGGGCTTTACTGCACACCCACCTGACGGACCAGGCCCATACCACAGCCAATATTCTAGCATGCATCAGACAGATGCTGGAAGGCTGGCAACTACACCAGCGAGACAGGAATCCTCAGGCAGGGTTCTTTGTCACAGACAATGGTGCAAACATGGTTAAGGCAATAAACGACGGGCGCTTTAAGAACATCCAATGTTTTGCACACACTCTGTACCTGGTAGTGAAGTCAGCTCTGGGGTTGTGTTCCAATGACAAAGAGAATGAATACCTGCATAGATGAATTCAGAAGTGCAGGAACATAGCAGCGCACTTCCACAGAAGTGTGAAGGCGGTGCAGGTTCGACAAAAGCAGACTGATTTGGAGATGCCTCACATGCGTCTCATTCAAGACATTGCACCCGGTGGAATTCCACCTTTATGATGCTGGAGAGGTTAGTGGAGCTGCAGACACCCCTTCATGAACTTTCTGATACAATGGACATAGGTATGCAGAATCCCCTAGGGCATCATGATTGGCTAGTCATGAGTCAGCTGGTAAAAATCCTGAAGCCCTTCAAGGATGTCATGAGGAGCTGAGTTCCAGAAATGCCACCTTGGCTGAAATCATCCCTATAGTTAATCTCCTGGATGAACATTTGGAGGCCTTTAAACAGGAAGAGGGAATGACAGTTGAGGTGCTGCATTGTCTGGATGTTTTGCAGCAGCAGGTGAAAGATAGATTAAGGCCTTTAACAGAAGACCGCACATACATGCACGCCACAGTCTGTGATCCCTGTGTGAAAGGGAAACTCACTCTACAGTACAATTGTCTCTTATTGGTGAAGGACCTGCTGTTAGCAAAAGTCCGTGAACAGGTGCGCCACAGGCAGAGACAGATTAGGCGTGAAGCAGAGGTGCAAACAGCAGGCACTTCAGAGAGTTGTGCTGCTAGCCCAAGCAGGAGCAGCACTGTGTCAGCGACAGATAGTACCTCCTCCTCCACTTCAGAACGCCAAAAGCATGTTGCCCATAAAGATTCATCTGTTGTGCGATGGGCGAGAGAGAAAGCAGCTGGCATGAGTGACTCTCAGCCCGCCCAAGCAAAGGAGACACCAGCACAGCTGTCAGTGACACGGTATCTCTCAGAGCCAACAGGGAACATGCAGACAGATCCTCTGGCATACTTGGCACATAAGTCCACTGTCTGGCCACACCTAGCCAAAGTGGCTCAGCGATATCTGACATATCCACCAACCAGTGTGCCCAGGGAACGTGTCTTTTCAATGACAGAGGATATCATGAGCCCTCACCGCTCAAGGCTGGCACCAGAGTTGATGAAAATGCTAGTGTTTTTGAAAGTAAACCTGCCTTTGCTTGGGTTTCCAAAATTTCCCTGTAAATGGCAAGATGAATAAAATCAATTGAAAGCCTTGCAACAGCTCCAACTGCCTTCTATGCTCCAGATAATATAAGCACTGCAACACATGTACCTGACCTCAAACGCTGTGCCTGACTGTCCACTGTCCAGGCCATACGTCCCTACAAGGGCCTAACCTCAAACGCTGTGCCTGTCCGTCCACTGTCCAGGCCATACGTCCCTACCTCAAACACTGAGCCTGTCCATCCACTGTCCAGGCCCTACGTCCCTACAAGGGCCTGACCTCTAATACTATGCCTATCCATCCACATTTGGAATGTAAGAACATAAAAAGCTGACTTAAGATGTTTGGACCTTGCGTATTTCATATGCTCAGTATTTTTCATGACCTTGCCAACAGTAATGTTTCAAATACTATTGAAAACTGGTGGTAGTTGCAATCTAGTTCATCCTCTGTGTTCCCATTGTTTACAGAGGCACTGTGTAAACCACAAAGTCAACATAGGTTGATATTGTAGACTGACTTGAGTAGCGGTTTTCTTATTTTTGAGAGCTCTTCATGTTCCTTTGTCATCAGCTGAAGTGCATATTTAAGTACAGTTCATAGCTTCTGGGTATTCAAAAATAAACTCCAGCTCAGTTCTTGCTTCACAAATGGCAGTCTCCACAGCTATAAAAGCATCCTCTGTTGAATTACCTTTCAGAAATGAAAAAGATGACATTTTCTTCTGGCAGTAAACCAGTTCAGGAAGAAGTGACAGGTCAAACCACAACATACCTGCACAAAGGTAATCCTCTATTGCTGTGCCTGTTTCTCCAGGCATTATGTCCCTACGTGGGATTCAGCTCTGTCCTCAATTGCTGTACCTGTCCGTCTAGGCCTTATGTCCCTACAAGGGTTTGACCTCAATTGCTCTGCCTGTCCATCCAGGCCTTATGTCCCTACAAGGGTTTGACCTCAATTGCTGTGCCTGTCAGTCCAGGCCCTATGTCCCTACGTGGGCTTGACCTCTGTCCTCGACTGCTTTGCCTGTTTGTCCAGGCCTTATGTTCCTACAAGTGGTTGACCTTGATTGCTGTGCCTGTCACTCCAGGCCTTATGTCCCTACGTGGGCTTAACCTCTGTCCTCAAATGCTTTGCCTGTTCGTCCAGACCTTATGTTCCTACAAGTGTTTGACCTCGATTGTTTTGCCTGTTCATCCAAGCCTTATATTTCTACAAGGGTTTGACCTCGACTGCTTTGCCTGTTTGTCCAAGCCTTATGTCCCTTCAAGGGTTTGACCTCGATTGCTTTGCCTGTTCGTCCAGGCCTTATGTCCCTACGTGGGATTGACTCTGTCCTCGATTGCTGTGC
Source organism: Rhinatrema bivittatum (assembly GCF_901001135.1). Classification (NCBI taxonomy): domain Eukaryota; kingdom Metazoa; phylum Chordata; class Amphibia; order Gymnophiona; family Rhinatrematidae; genus Rhinatrema; species Rhinatrema bivittatum. The sequence continues at coordinate 44,118 of NW_021820239.1, forward strand.
CTGTCCGTCCAGGCCTTATGTCCCTATGTGGGATTGACTCTGTCCTCGATTGCTGTGCCTGTTTGACCAGGCCTTATGTCTCTAGGTGGGATTAACTCTGTCCTGTATTACTGTGCCTGTCCATCCAGGCCTTATGTCCCTACGTGGGATTGACTCTGTCCTCGATTGCTGTGCCTGTCCGACCAGGCCTTATGTCCCTACGTGGGTTTGACTCTGTCCTCGATTGCTGTGTCTGTTCGTCCAGGCCTTATGTCCCTACGTGGGATTCACCTCTGTCCTCGATTGCTGTGCCTTTCCGTCCAGGCCTTATGTCCCTACAAGGGTTTGACCTTGATTGCTGTGCCTGTCCGTCCAGGCCTTATGTCCCTACGTGGGTTTGACTCTGTCCTCGATTGCTGTGTCTGTTCGTCCAGGCCTTATGTCCCTACGTGGGATTCACCTCTGTCCTCGACTGCTGTGCCTTTCCGTCCAGGCCTTATGTCCCTAGAAGGGTTTGACCTCAATTGCTGTGCCTGTCTGTCCAGGCCTTATGTTCCTACAAGTGTTTGACCACGATTGAAGTGCCTGTCAGTCCAGGCCTTATGTCCCTACGTGGGCTTGACTCTGTCCTGTATTGCTGTGCCTGTTTTTCCAGGCCTTATGTCCCTACAAGGGTTTGACCTTGATTGCTGTGCCTGTCCGTCCAGGCCTTATGTCCCTATGTGGGCTTGGTCTCTGTCCTCGACTGCTTTGCGTGTTCGTCCAGGCCTTATGTTCCTACAATAGTTTGACCTCGATTGCTGTGCCTGTCTGTCCAGGCCTTATGTTCCTACAAGTGTTTGACCTCAATTGCTGTGCCTGTCAGTCCAGGCATTATGTCCCTACATGGGCTTGACTCTGTCCTGTATTGCTGTGCCTGTTTGTCCAGGCCTTATGTCCCTACAGGTGTTTGACCTCATGTCCCTACAAGTGTTTAACCTCGATCGCTGTGTCTGTCAGTCCAGGCCTTATGTCCCTACGTGGGCTTAACCTCTGTCCTTGACTGCTTTGCCTGTTCGTCCAGGCTTTATGTCCCTACAAGGTTTTGACCTCAATTGCTGTGCCTGCCTGTCCAGGCCTTATGTTCCTACAAGTGTTTGACCACGATTGCTGTGCTTGTCAGTCCAGGCCTTATGTCCCTATGTGGGCTTGACTCTGTCCTGTATTGCTGTGCCTGTTTGTCCAGGCCTTATGTCCCTACAAGTGGTTGACCTTGATTGCTGTGCCTGTCACTCCAGGCCTTATGTCCCTACGTGGGCTTAACCTCTGTCCTCAATGCTTTGCCTGTTCGTCCAGACCTTATGTTCCTACAAGTGTTTGACCTCGGTTGTTTTGATGTTCATCCGAGCCTTATATTTCTACAAGGGTTTGACCTCGATTGCTTTGCCTGTTTGTCCAGGCCTTATGTCCCTACAAGGGTTTGACCTCGATTGCTTTGCCTGTTCTTCCAGGCCTTATGTCCCTACATGGGATTGACTCTGTCCTCGATTGCTGCGCCTGTCCATCCAGGCCTTATGTCCCTAAGTGAGATTGACTCTGTCCTCAATTGCTGTGCCTGTTCGACCAGGCCTTATGTCCCTAGGTGGGATTAACTCTGTCCTGTATTACTGTGCCTGTCCATCCAGGCCTTATGTCCCTATGTGGGTTTGACTCTGTCCTCGATTGCTGTGTCTGTTCGTCCAGGCCTTATGTCCCTACGTGGGATTCACCTCTGTCCTCGATTGCTGTGCCTTTCCGTCCAGGCCTTATGTCCCTAAAAGGGTTTGACCTTGATTTCTGTGCCTGTCCGTCTAGGCCTTATGTCCCTACAAGGGTTTGACCTTGATTGCTGTGTCTGTCAGTCCAGGCCTTATGTCCCTACGTGGGTTTGACCTTGATTGCTGTGCCTGTCCGTCCAGGCCTTATGTCCCTACGTGGGTTTGACTCTGTCCTCGATTGCTGTGTCTGTTCGTCCAGGCCTTATGTCCCTACGTGGGATTCACCTCTGTCCTCGACTGCTGTGTCTTTCCGTCCAGGCCTTATGTCCCTAGAAGGGTTTGACCTCAATTGCTGTGCCTGTCTGTCCAGGCCTTATGTTCCTACAAGTGTTTGACCACGATTGAAGTGCCTGTCAGTCCAGGCCTTATGTCCCTACGTGGGCTTGACTCTGTCCTGTATTGCTGTGCCTGTTTGTCCAGGCCTTATGTCCCTACAAGTGTTTGACATTGATTGCTGTGCCTGTCTGTCCAGGCCTTATGTCCTTACGTGGGATTGACTCTGTCCTCGACTGCTGTGCCTGTGTGTCCCGGCCTTATGTCCCTAGGTGGGAGTGACTCTGTCCTGTATTGCCTAGCCTGTCCGTCCAGGCCTTATGTCCCTACGTGGGATTGACCTCTGTCCTCGACTTCTCTGCCTGTCCATCCAAGCCTTATGTCCCTACATGAGCTTGACCTCTGTCCTCGACTGCTGTGACTGTTCATCCATGCCTTATGTCCAGTCCTAACGGCTGAACCCTTGTTGCAAAGGGATGCCTCAGTCTCTGGCAATTCAAACTAGTAATCCTTAAATAAAAAAAACAGTTTTTAGTTTCAGGGCAGAGAAGAGAACTTCCTCTGTCTTGCTTATGAAGTCATGATCTGTTTGCAAATGCTTAAATCCTAACAATTTGTACCATTATACACTCTATGGTCCAACCCATTCCAGGGTGCCTTTTCCTGCACAAAGGAACGGGAACTCTCCCCGTTGTTGCAGCCTATCTCTTACCACCTGTTGACCAATGTTCAGAACAAGAAAAGATCTCCAAGGTACTTAGACTGTGGCAAACACAACACAGTGAGACCATGCTCACAGTGAGACCCTGCTCCAGGTCGCCATGCTTTGAAGGCTCATGCTCCACTCTAGGGGCCAACCCATTCCAGGGAGCCCTTCCCGGCTCAAAGGAAAGGGAACTCTCCCCGGGTGAGGCCAGCCTGTATCTACCCTCTGACCCATGTTGAACCGCTGTTTACATGGTAACCTCCTCCACCTCGGCCTTGAAAATTCTCTTTTGTATATCTGCTAACTCTACCAGATTTTAAAAGATCAGCGAGAGCTCACTAGACACCAAGGGAAACACCCCACTCTATAGGAGAACACATTCTAGGGAGCCCTTTCCTGCACAAAGGAGAGGGAACTATCCCCGGGTGTAGCCAGCCTGTATCTACTCTCTGCCTCTGTGCCTTGCTGCCATACACCAGATGACTCAATGAACTCATTGTGGTGTTCTGGCCACTATCATGGTTGCTCAGTGTGTTGGTGCTAATCTTTCTGCTTGCTATGTTCCCCCTTCATTGTGCTGTAGGATGTTGATGCCACTTATCTTGCCGCTTTGCCTGTCGTGCTGCCTTCGAGGGTTCATGCATCTTTTATCGGTGCTCTTTTTTGAAGCTGTGGTGTATTTTTGACACTCTCGCTGCTGCTTTGTGCCTCTATTAAAGCACTATTGCCACTCCTGGTACCCCTTTGCACCTTTTAAGTACCTTAGACTATTCATGCCACTGGTGCCACTTTGCCACAGTCTAAGTACCTTGGAGCTATTTTGTTGTTCTGATGATTGCTCCCCCAGAAGTTTCATCAAAATTAATAATAAAACCCCAATTCTACAGCCAAAAATAGGCTGCAAATACTTCCCCCATTGACTTTAATGGGAATGCACGTATCAACGTATCGGGGCGCCATTGTACGAATGCAACGAATATGCCCCCCGACGAATACGTATCCCGAATGCAACGAATACTTTCTGGCTGCTCATCCCTACTCTGCACTACCCTCTATCCCACTGACCATGCTATAAGCATCGGGCCTTAGCTGCCACGTAAAGTGATTCTTTCTGTGTAAGGGCTGCATCTCACCAGGGTCATAGAAATCCTAGGGCAGGAGAAGCGCAACTGAAATAAAGCTCCCTTCTGCAGGGCTTCCGCTCTCATTAAGAGAAATATTTTCCTTTCAGCTTGAGTAGGTTTTATTAAATCTGGGTACCTATACCCGTGAAACAGGACATGCCGATTTCTAAAGAAATATCTTAAAACGTTATTTTTCTCCATAAGAAATGTGAAAGAGACCAGCAACGGTCTCCTTCTTGAAATAACTTGTGAGGACTCCAAAAACGCTGAAATATCCAATAGTGGCACAAGATCTTCTGGATTAATTCTGGTGTAAGGGAGATAATAGGGTTCCCTTGTAAATGTTGTTTAAAATTTCAAAATTGTGTTTTTCATGAGCTGTCTCAACTAAGGGAATTTTTGGACTCTCACCCCTAAGTTGTTCCGATGTTTGGTCTGGCATTATGTAATATGGGAATGGGACCTGTTCAGGAGGTCATATTTTCAATATTGATGGTAAATTTGATTTGAAATTTAAGTAACGCTCTATTTCTCGGGTTCTCCCCATATTTTCTTCTATTATATACAGTGTGAGGTTTACTAGTTTTGCAAGATAAATATAAAATGTAGATTATTTCCATCTGCAATGTATGTATTTCTTAACAAGCGAATACTTGTATAATTATGTAAAATCTCATAAATAAAAAGTTAAAAAAAAAAAAGAAATCGCAGGGCAGAGTCCCAGTGTCAAAGTCACTAGTGCTTTCTGCCCGGGGTGTAGATTCTTGGCTCTTGGGGGAAGGATTTCCTCCTAGACCCAGGGTGGAGGTGAAATCCCCTCTCTGTGTGTTACCTTATCTCTTGGGGGCAGGTGCATGTGCAAAACAGGCTGGACCTAGCCATAACATGCTCAACCTAGATAGGTATATATATCTCTATGGGAGGCCCAACTAGTAACTCGAGGTGAGGTTTAGGTATTAGTGTAGGGGTTAGGGGACTCTTTGACATTCAAAGTGAGACATACGAACATAACAGTGCTCTCTTGTGAACATAAGAAAATGCCATACTGGGTCAGACCAAGGGTCCATCAAGCCCAGCATCCTATTTCCAACAGTGGCCAATCCAGGCCATAAGAACCTGGCAAGTACCCAAAAACTAAGTCTATTCCATGTTACCATTGCTAATGGCAGTGGCTATTCTCTAAGTGAACTTAATAGCAGGTAATGGACTTCTCCTCCAAGAACTTATCCAGTTTTTTTTTAAACACAGCTATACTAACTGCACTAACCACATCCTCTGGCAACAAATTCCAGAGTTTAATTGTGCATTGAGTAAAAAAGAACTTTCTCCGATTAGTTTTAAATGTGCCCCATGCTAACTTCATGGAGTGCCCCCTAGTCTTTCTACTATCCGAAAGAGTAAATAACCGATTCACATCTACCCGTTCTAGACCTCTCATGATTTTAAACACCTCTATCATATCCCCCCCTCAGTCGTCTCTTCTCCAAGCTGAAAAGTCCTAACCTCTTTAGTCTTTCCTCATAGGAGAGTTGTTCCATTCCCCTTACCATTTTGGTCACCCTTCTCTGTACCTTCTCCATCTCATATCTTTTTTGAGATGCGGCGACCAGAATTGTACACAGTATTCAAGGTGCGGTCTCACCATGGAGCGATACAGAGGCATTATGACATTTTCCGTTTTATTCACCATTCCCTTTCTAATAATTCCCAACATTCTGTTTGCTTTTTTGACTGCCGCAGCACACTGTACCAACGATTTCAATGTGTTATCCACTATGACACCTAGATCTCTTTCTTGGGTTGTAGCACCTAATATGGAACCCAACATTGTGTAATTATAGCATGGGTTATTTTTCCCTACATGCATCACCTTGCACTTAGCCACATTAAATTTCATCTGCCATTTGTATGCCCAATTTTCCAGTCTCACAAGGTCTTCCTGCAATTTATCACAATCTGCTTGTGATTTAACTACTCTGAACAATTTTGTGTCATCTGCAAATTTGATTATCTCACTCGTCGTATTTCTTTCCAGATCATTTATAAATATATTGAAAAGTAAGGGTCCCAATACAGATCCCTGAGGCACTCCACTGTCCACTCCCTTCCACTGAGAGAATTGCCCATTTAATCCTACTCTCTGTTTCCTGTCTTTTAGCCAGTTTGCAATCCACGAAAGGACATCGCCACCTATCCCATGACTTTTTACTTTTCCTAGAAGCCTCTCATGAGGAACTTTGTCAAACGCCTTCTGAAAATCCAAGTATGCTATATCTACCGGTTCACCTTTATCCACATGTTTATTTTATTTATTTGTGTTTTTCTATTTTATTTGTGTTTTTCTATACCGGCATTCACGGAAGTTCGTATCATGTCGGTTTACATAAAACAAGGGGTGAGCAATACATTATAACGTACATAGCTAAAACGTAAGAGTATACATTACAAAAGTATAACAAGTGCATAGAAGAAAAAGTTACAATAAAACAGGGGTTATTCTAACTGGGATTAGAGTTAGAGGAGAGATAAAAAGTTTAACAAGAAGTAAAACATTGTAGTGATTGGTTGGTATTGTCTGTTTCAGTTTAATAGAAGATGCTCAGTGTTGCTGCATTTGATGGAAGTGAATCATTAAGGGTCCGGAAATGCTTTCATGAACAGCCATGTTTATTAACTCCTTCAAAAAAGTGAAGCAGATTTGTGAGGCAAGACTTGCCCTGGGTAAAACCATGCTGACTTTGTTCCATTAAACCATGTCTTTCTATATGTTCTGTGATTTTGATGACCCTTGGAGTGAAGAAACTCTCTCAAAGATGAGATTTGTGCAATGTTATCTCAACCTAGCTTGATGGACTCTCTACCTGGGTAACACTCTCCTCTGTGCAGCCCCACTCTGGTGCCTCTGGGGAGGTGCTGTTTACAATGGTTTTTCCCTCTGCTGCTGGGAGCTAGGCTACCCGGTGGAGACCCAAGGGGTCTCTATTTAAGGATGAAAATATCTCAAGGGAACATTTCAGTACAAATCAATGTAATACAGCTTTGACTATAAGGAAAGAAGCACTCCAACACAAAATGAGTTTGCAATCAGTTAATCATACTATAAATTCATACTGATATCTGTGCACAAATGTTTACAGTCAAAAGAGATTATTAAAAGTTAAACATAGAAGTGATGAATCAACTTATAGGCCTGAGCTCAGGTTTCCCACACTCAGGCCTATCCCAGTCACACTGAGCTCGGGTTTCCCACACTCAGGCCTGCCCCAGTCACACTGAGCTCGGGTTTCTCATATTCAGGCCTATCCCAGTCACACTGAGCTCAGGTTTGTTATATTCAGGCCTATCCCAGTCATACTGAGCTCAGGTTTCTCATATTCAGGCCTATCCAAGTCACACTGAGCTTGGGTTTCCCACACTCAGGCCTATCCCAGTAATACTGAGCTCAGGTTTCTCATATTCAGGCCTATCCCCGTCACACTGAGCTCGGGTTTCTCATATTCAGGCATATCCCAGTCACACTGAGCTCGGGTTTCTCATATTCAGGCCTATTCCAGTCACAATGAGCTCGGGTTTGTTATATTCAGGCCTATCCCAGTCATACTGAGCTCAGGTTTCTCATATTCAGACCTATCCCAGTCACACTGAGCTCAGGTTTGTTATATTCAGGCCTATCCCAGTCATACTGAGCTCAGGTTTCTCATATTCAGGCCTATCCCAGTCACACTGAGCTCAGGTTTCTCATATTAAGCCTTACCCCAGTCACACTGAGCTTGGGTTTCTCATATTCAGGCCTATCCCAGTCACACTGAGCTCGGGTTTCCCACACTCAGGCCTATCGCAGTCATACTGAGCTCGGGTTTCTCGTATTCAGGCCTATCCCAGTCTCACTGAGCTTGGGTTTCTCAAATTCAGGCCTATCCCAATCTCACTGAGCTCAGGTTTCCCACACTCAGGCCTATCCCAGTCATACTGAGCTCGGGTTTCTCGTATTCAGGCCTATCCCAGTCTCACTGAGCTCAGGTTTGTTATATTCAGGCCTATCCCAGTCACACTGAGCTCAGGTTTGTTATATTCAGGCCTATCCCAGTCATACTGAGCTCAGGTTTCTCATATTCAGGCCTATCCCAGTCACACTGAGCTCAGGTTTCTCATATTAAGCCTTACCCCAGTCACACTGAGCTTGGGTTTCTCATATTCAGGCCTATCCCAGTCACACTGAGCTCGGGTTTCCCACACTCAGGCCTATCGCAGTCATACTGAGCTCGGGTTTCTCGTATTCAGGCCTATCCCAGTCTCACTGAGCTTGGGTTTCTCAAATTCAGGCCTATCCCAATCTCACTGAGCTCAGGTTTCCCACACTCAGGCCTATCCCAGTCATACTGAGCTCGGGTTTCTCGTATTCAGGCCTATCCCAGTCTCACTGAGCTCAGGTTTGTTATATTCAGGCCTATCCCAGTCATACTAAGCTCAGGTTTCTCGTATTCAGGCCTATCCCAGTCACACTGAGCTCGGGTTTCTCATATTCAGGCCTATCCCAGTCACACAGAGCTCGGGTTTCTCATATTCAAGCCTATCCCAGTCACAATGAGCTCGGGTTTGTTATATTCAGGCCTATCCCAGTCACACTGAGCTTGGGTTTCTCATATTCAGGCCTATCCCAGTCACAATGAGCTCGGGTTTGTTATATTCAGGCCTATCCAGTCTCACTGAGCTCAGGTTTGTTATATTCAGGCCTATCCCAGTCACACTGAGCTTGGGTTTCTCATATTCAGGCCTATCCCAGTCACAATGAGCTCGGGTTTGTTATATTCAGGCCTATCCAGTCTCACTGAGCTCAGGTTTGTTATATTCAGGCCTATCCCAGTCACACTGAGCTTGGGTTTCTCATATTCAGGCCTATCCCAGTCACAATGAGCTCGGGTTTGTTATATTCAGGCCTATCCAGTCTCACTGAGCTCAGGTTTGTTATATTCAGGCCTATCCCAGTCACACTGAGCTCGGGTTTCTCATATTCAGGCATATCCCAGTCACACTGAGCTCGGGTTTCTCATATTCAGGCATATCCCAGTCACAATGAGCTCGGTTTTCTCACATTCAGGCCTATCGCAGTCTCACTAAGCTCGGGTTTCTCATATTCAGGCCTATCCCAGTCACACTGAGCTCCGGTTTCTCATGTTCAGGCCGATCCCAGTCACACTGAACTCTGGTTTCTCATATTCAGGCATGTTCCAATTGCACTGAGCTCTTTTTGCATTAGACTGGTAAGTCACACTTACACTTAGCGCATAATTCCTACACATCAGTATGTCACAGTGAGGCTAAGCACAGGTTTCCCAATCTCACTTACTTCAGCATCAGTCCGATCACAGGACCCTCAATTGTACTCCCCCTACACCCAGTGTAACAACATTTCATTTAAAGGAAATAAATCAACGTAGAATTTAGATCAGAAGTGTTGGTGTAGTTCATCATTCAGAAGAGGAGATTTTGGTTAGTATAGAACCTCTTCTTTTACATGCCGGCAGGTCTCTTTTTTATTGTTCTGTGGGCTTTATGCTCTTCAAGATCTCCTGGTACTCTGGTGCATCTTTCCTCAGGTACTCCTCTCCCTCGATCCAAGAGCAAAGCGACTGGAGCTGCTCTTCATCCAGGATATTCAGCTCTCGGTGCTTATTCATCAGTTGATAGAATCCCATCTGGTAATATGCATTCATCCCTTGCTCAGACATGGCTTCTGGATCCCAATTCCATGAGGCAACCGATTCAAGTCCTGTGGAGGGTCAGAGATCCATGTTACCGATGCCTGTGATTAGCATTTTAACATAGTTATCCTGTCCACACTGCTAAGGATAAATCCCAGTAGTCAACCTAGAGAGTGACCACCTGTAAGATTTTTTCCTATTCAGGACAATCTTTTTTGTCTTCCCAATTCTATTCCATCATCTTGGGTTGAAGAGAATACAAGATCCCCCAGCATCCACCTCTCCCATGCCTAACCGGAAGGGTCTGTAATAATGTGAGTAGCCAGCAATACCCGTGTGGCCATTGCCCAAGCATCCAGCCTCCTGGGTCCCTTGCGTAACCTGCCAGTTTGATTCTGTCATCAGAGTAGGATATAAATAGCCACCATTACGAAAAAGCCTCCCAGGTCCTTCACGTGGCCATCAAGACAGAACCGGCTATGAGAGCAGCAATGTTTCCACAAGAACTTCTAGTTGTTATAGAACCTGTCAGTCAGACCCAGCTGCTGTTCAATTCCACCATCACAGCCTGTTGGACAACCTGGCCAAGTGGATGCCTGTGTCTCTATTAGGCCTTATAACATTTCATATTAACCTCTTTACCATGCATTCTGACAGCCCCAACACCTGTTCAATCAGCTGAGTATGACGCTATGAATGCTTTAAATAGATTTTGCCAGGTCGTGCTTTCTGCTCTCTCTACTTTTAGCAACTAAAGAGCTCCTGGGCTCATCCCATGCCCTATTAAACTCCACATTAGCATCTCACCCCTTGTTGTGGATCACTGCCTTGGATTTCTCCACCCAAAATGCATAACTTTTCATTTTTTGTAATTCAACTGAGCTGCCAAGCAGTCGAACACTCTTCCAGCTTTGTTAAATCACTTCTTATTTCATTTACTCCCTCAGGCATGTCCAATATTTTGCAGCTCTTAGCATCATCTGCAAAAAAGGCATAATTTTCCTCATAATTCCTCCACTTTAGCATTCACAAAACTATTGAACAGGACTGGTCCCAGCACCTGTTGCTGAGGCCTACCACTAATCACCTTTCTTTCCTCACAGTGAATTCTATTTACCACCACCTGTGTTGTATATTGTGCAACCAGTTTCTAACCCAGTACACTTAACTGGAGCCTACTCCCAGACTGCTCTTTTTAATCATGAGCCTTTTATGCAGGACAGTTTCAAAAACTTTGCTAAAATCCAAGTAGTGGAGAGCGTGGAGAAGGAACTGGTTCGGGACATCTTCCTGTTAAAACAAGCTGAAGCTATCCGAAGTGAGCAGAGCCTGCCTAACCTGACGATGAGCCGCAGTCGAGGACCCAGTGACGTCAAGGGGTGGACCCGGAGGCGGAACCAGGAAGCCCTATAAAATCGGGCTGTGGGAAAACTTCTTTTCAGAGCGTGGAGAAGGAACTGGTTCGGGACACCTTCCTGTTAAATCAAGCTGAAGCTATCCGGAGTGAGCAGAGCCTGCCTAACCCGACGGTGAGCCGCAGCCGAGGACCTGGTGACGTCAAGGGGTGGACCCAGAGGCGGAACCAGGAAGCCCTAAAAAATTGGGCTGTGTGCGGCGCGCCGCAGATGCCAGCGCACCGCCCAAGCCGCGCGCACCTAAGGGGTGTGCAGCATGACAGGCTTAGCCTAGCTTTGCCTGGATTTCGCCTGGATCTTGCCTGGGGCATCTACTTGACGGACTGGTCCCTTTGTGTTTCCTTATCTCCTACCTGTTTCTTCCACAGACCATCTTTGCGGGTGAATAATTAATAATTGCATAGTTCAGAGTGGAAGCAACGCAGATTCAGTTGTATAGGTGATTGATTATTGAAATATGCCTCCAAAAAGGAAAGGAAAGGAAAGATGAGGGTTATTCCCTCACTTCCGTTACCCTCACCCATACATCAAGAAATCAGCCGCTTCATGATCTCACCTGCATCACACAAGGCAGGTACCGAGGAGCCTGATGTGCTAATCAGTCAGGGAGAACTGATTGAGCCTCCAGAGGAGGCCTCCCTAAGTCCACATGCTGGACTTCCACCAGTGCAGAGGGTTGGTGAGGTGGAAACTGGAGAAGCTCCTGTGGATACTATCTTTGCCAGCCCTGGAGCGGGATATCAAACCCGCAGTAATTGACTGGGAGCACAGGTAGCTCTGGGTATCGAATGTTCGTCTACATCAGGAGCAGGAGGAGGGATGGAGGCAAAACTTTCCCCCAAGGAGTTTGAAAGTCAGCTGACCAGCGAAATACCCCCAGCTCCATTCACCCGTCCTGCGGTGGTAATGTTAGACATTCTATGGGAGATGATGGCCGGAATGATGAATAATATTAAAGGGTTGGAAACTAAAGTGGATACACTAAGGTCAGGGAACCCTCATCTCACCCATTTGACCATATCCCTTCCAAACTTCTGCTGCTAATACCTGATACCATTGCCAAAACCTTGACTGACATCATCAATTGTTCCTTAGCCCAAGGAGTTTATCCAGATGACCTGAAAATTGCCTCTATCAAACCTCTACTAAAAAAACCTAATCTAAATCCTAAAGAGCCCTCCAACTTCCGCCCAATCTCCAACCTCCCTTTTATAGCTAAGGTTACGGAAAAATTAGTCAACACCAGATTATCTGAATACCTCGATGATCACAAGATTTTATTCCCCACTCAATACGGCTTCCGGAAATCCTTAAGTACAGAATCACTTCTCATATCTCTGACAGATTACCTGATCATGGGCCTCGACAA